>NW_020859554.1:66860-92374 GCF_000972845.2 Larimichthys crocea | reverse complement strand
CGCTGAATCGTATGTCGACGTCAGCCTGCCAGATTGGAATGGCAATCTGCCGTAAACTAATACAGGAAATGGACTAACTTCAATAAGCGCCTTTTGACAAAGTGCTTTAAGTTAATGTCTCTTATGACAACCCCATTCACACACACACTAATAATCTGGGAACACAGCACCGAAAACAACGGTGTAACTTTAAAAGTGATGAATTATAAATGTAGATGTGACATGAGGTTTTCTGAATAAGAGCACTACGTGTAATACATACATACCACACAACACACACTATACATATATATGAGATTATATAGATTATACACACACACACACACACACATATATATATATATATATATTTAGGGCTGTCATCGATGAAAAAATTAACTAAGTAATCGCAAAAATCGCGATTAATCTATCAATAAATGTTCATAAAATTAATGCATTTGTTCGGAGACTGAAGCGTAAGGCGTATAATGAATAATTTAGTTATGTAAAATGATCAAATTAATGTAGAAATAAACTCAGAAAAGGTATAGGAATTAATTCAGTGTTATTGGCTTAAGTTCACATATGCACAGTGCAAACAGAAAAAGCCAGAATAAGAAATATACTGAGGGTGCACACTCTGTAGTGTAAAAACTGGGTTTTTTGGCTTTGAAGGTGAGAATGATGTTAAAGGTCGTGTTAACTTCTTGTGAATTTAAATTCGGACTTTGCGCAACTGTGGCAATTTTTCCTTGTTTTGTCCAACGAAGCAGTCGGGGCAACTTTTTTAAAATTAATTTTCCCGCCTAAAAGCGTCCTTATCCCATCTTTACCACCACAGACCTCCTTTAGGTAGGATCGATCATAGACATATATGCAACAAGACTCGCCGGGTATTAGGTAGTAAAAGAGATAAGACACAGATATGCTCTCGCTCCCTCTCCTTATTTAGTAATATATCATAGACATATAATGAACATAGACTCCCTTCGTTAGAGAATAGCTCATATACATATATGCCCGACTCTCCTTTAGTTATGATAGATCCATAGAATATTACACAGACGCCTCACTGGAGAAGTAGAGTTGCACGATACCAACGGGTAGACAACAAAGGTAGGCCCGCTGTGCCAATCATAACCGTCGCTACGAGACTAGAAATTTTTCAGCGACGGTACTACTGGTGATTATATACTACCGTGCCAGTCTCCGCAACATAGCGGCCGCCTCCTCCGGCTTCTCACTGCACTGCATGCTACTCCGTTGTAAACAAACGCAACAGGGACCACAACCGAACTCACAAAGCTGCTGAATGATTGGCCTGTTTTTGCCTGTTACTGTGACGTTTCCAGAAGATATGATAAGGCTGTTTCCGCACGCGGGGTCCGCACGTCTGTTAGCTGATTGGCTGTTTCGTGTGGTTTCTTCTGCCGCAAGAACGAACTCCGCGAGAAGCTCCGCTTCGATAGAAAACGCGCTTCAAAAACAAACAACAAGCTAAAGTTCTGTCTCGACCAGACACGAGAAACCCAAAAAACCACTCACCATGGCAGAAGCACCGGGCCCGAGCATGAATCTGCAGTGGCGTTCTTGCGTCATGTCAACACTAGATTGTTGGCTTAAAAAACAAACGTCATTGTTTCAAACTAACTTGTACAAAGACATGCCATTTATTAAAATAATAAGAAAAAAAAAGGCCGCGTATCGTCGATAATAACCCGGCCCGCGAACGTTGTCGGGTATGTATCGTGGGTTACGCATTTGGTATCGTGACAACTCTACTGAGCAGTTGGTCCGTTGCTGCTATACTGTAACCTGTCCGCACATATGGGAATGTGCAGATCGCCTGTAAACAAAACAAGCAGTGCCGTAGGCACTCGTCAACTATTGTTCGTCTGTGCGGTTTCATGGCATTATTATTCATTTTCCCCTCCCGCCCTTTTTGTTTCGAACATAATGCGGCCCGCAGCGGTTGAGAGGACCCCAACAAATTAATATAATCAAAACGATGCGTCTTGATACCCTTGCCCGAATCGAGTCTATTACTTTCTAATAGATTCGCGTGTTTTTTTCGTGAATGTATTGTCTGGAAAAACTGCGAAAAATTTCCCATAGGGAATGAATGGGGAGGGGCGCTGAAAAAAAGTAACATTTCAACAATACATTTTCAAACAATGAACTGCTCTGGAAATACTTTCACCACCGAGAACTGCATTTGAACTTAAAACGGGAGTATGCTTCCCTAGTATCAGGGATGTCCGACACTCCATCAAGCGTTTTAAAAAACCTGTTTTTAAACTATCAAGGCGTGCAACTTGGAGCAGTTTTTAGTCAAATTTCTGGGTTTATAATGGGTGGTGGTATGTGGCGTGGAATTTTGAGCGAGAGTGGATGACACATCACAGCTAGAGTGAGGCAGGGAGAAAAATCTGGGAAAAAATAAAACGTATTCGAGCTACCCCGTGGCCTAAATGGCCCCACTACAGCATATATCCCCTCAAATGTAGGAAAATTAGAGAGTGAGCGAAAGTGATAACGACTGTTAAAGCTGTGTTCCTCTTTCCATAGTTTTTGGCTTCCATACACGGGCTAACTGTCGAGTACTCCCTTCCAGCCTCAGGCCTCATTCACTCCCATGTTAAAACAAGAGGGAAATTTTTCTTAAAGGAAGGCAGAAGTAACGTTCTCTCTCTTTGCTCTGAGGCACTTTTGCTATTCATTTAATCCGACACAAATAAATATGTAAAAACGAGCAGGAAGGCATGCATGCCCCCAGTTATGTCGGGGTTCAATATTGGAAATACGGTTTTGGCCATAAGCCCTCCTCTTCGAGGGCATGTTCTCATAGCAGTTGTCCGCTCTCTCTGTCAGGATGTTCCAACTGGCATGTTCCAACTAAAACAGTTGCGAAGCGGTGGCGGCCATTTGAGCAGTTATTTGGCTTCATTTGAACTTGTCGGGTGTAAATCCGACAGAGACAGCAGAGCGGACTAGGCACATTAGCGCTAGCTGTAAATACATGCTAACTTCTAACAGTAGTCTCTCTCTCTCTCTCCGTCGCACTCTCAGCTCTCTCCCTCTCTCTCTCTCTTCTCTCACGCACACACAAACAAAACACACACACAAACCACACACACCCACACAGTCTCTCTCTCTCGCCTCACACGCAAACACACAACCAAAAACACACACACACACCACACAACAAAAAAAGAGGGCAGAGCACAAGGCGCGTCTGTCCTCCTCTCCCTCCTCGCTCTCTCTCCATCAGGCTCGCTCTTCTCGCTCTTTCGCCGCACTCACACCAACACAAACAACACACACAAACACCCCACCACACAACACAGTCTCCCCTCTCTCTCCCCTCTCGCGCTCTCTCTCTCACAACACAACACACACCACACACAAACACAACACACACACCACAACGGCGAAACCGGACCTCGCGTGTGCCGGTGACGTGTGACCTCTCATTAAAGTGGTAGATGAGCTATCATTTGTTGTTTTTTTTTTTCAAGTTAGCTCAGACTTCAACTGAAGGTAGGTCAGATCAGCTGCTTGCTGGCAGCCCTAAGAAGAAAACAACTGTTGGAGAGTTTCTGTAAAGAGAGATTTTTTTCCTACAAATAAAAGAGTAATTTTTTTTGGGTCATAATTTATCTGGGCTTAGTTTAGTTTAAAAAATAAATCGGCAAAAAAAGCGTAGCGTGAACCAAAATCGTGACTCGAATCGGTCGTGAGTTAGTGTATCGTTACACCATTTAGCCATAAATTAAATTAAATACATGATATTGTAACATGTAATGTGAACCCGCTAAGCTAAATTAGTATTAGCCACTAGGAATTAGATACCTGTTAAATGTTACATGCTAAATTGTTATGATAGCACGGCAGTGCGAGCCCATAAGTTTTTATTTTAGTCACTAAGAATACATGCTAGTTATTGGTTATTCATTGTTAGCGGCCCAAAAGACAGCATGAGCACTAGGACGCGTTACGCCCCCGCTGATAAAGACATGCTACCTGTTTACATTAGCGGCAAAAGCTAAAATTACTGCCAAATGGTAATTGCTAGCGCGTCAACCACGAGCATTAACATTGCCACGAAATAACCTAAATACATGCTACTTGTTCGAAGTGCATAATGCTAAAAAATGTAAGGTGTTAATTACACTAGCCACAAAGTTAAATACATTATCAATGGCTAACATTAATGTTAACATGTCTAATGTTAATTTAACATTGCCACTAAATTAAGTACAATATCATTGCTAACATGTTATTGTTAACATGCTATGTGTTAATTAAGCATTGCCATAAGATTAATGACATGATCATGGCTAACATGTTAATATGTTAACATGCTATGTTCATTAGGGGCATTAGGCCACTAAGAATTAAATACATGATCATTGTTAACCCATGGTAAAGGTTAACCTGCTAAAGCTAATTAGCATTACCCCTAAGAATGAAAACATGAGCATTGCTAACATGTTAAGGTTACAGCTGCTAGTTTAAGTGAACTTAGCCCACATAAGATGAAAATACATAATCATTGCTAACCATGTTAATGCTAACATGCTAATGTTAATTGCTAGCACGGTAGTGCTAGCCACTCATTTTCCAGTCACTAGGAATACATGCTAAGTGTTATCAGGCTAATGTTAATGCTAGCACGTTAGCGCTAGCCACTCATTTTCATCAGTCACGAATAACATGCTATCTTAACATTCAATGTTAAGTGATAGCACGTGCAGTCTATCCTATTTTTAGATCACTAAGAGTTACAGGCTAAGGTTAATATGGGTAATATTAATTGTTAGTGGCGCCAAAAACCAGCAGAGCAGCTAGCGCGTTAGCACGAGCTGTAAAGAACATGCGAACTGTTAACATTAGCAGCCAAATCTAAATAGACTGCAATGGGAATTGCTAGGCACGTCAACACTAGCATTAGCATTAGCACTAGAATTTATTACATGACAACTGCTAACATGCGAAGCTACTTGCTAGCACGTCAGTGCGAGCAGATTAACCTTAGCACGAATAAACACAATAAATTCTACTGCTACAAATGCTAATGCTAACATGCTAAGGTTAAATATAGCACTACCACAAAGATTAAATACATGCAATTCTACATGTATTACTGTTAATTAGTTAATCCATCTGCGGCTAGCATGAGGCATTGCCACGAAAGAATTCAGATACATGATCCTTCTACCACAGGTTAATGTTTATTTAACATTAGCCACTGGAAGTACGTACATGCTCATGTAAAAGGCTAAAGCTAACCTGCTAACGGTCATTGCTAGCGCGTTGTCTTGCTAAAATGACAGACAAGGACAGCAGAGCAGCAGCAGGTTCACCACCACAACAACCCCACCAACCCCCAAAGAACCCAACGCACGCCCCACGACCCACCCCCCAACAACACCCACGCACACCCCCCCACCCCACCCCCAACCCACCCCCCACCCCACACAACCACCACCACCCCCCAGATCCCCCCACAAACCCCCCACCCCCCCCCCCCCCCCACCCCCAACCCACCAGCCACACCCCCCCCACCACCCCCCCCACCCCCAAGAACCCCAACCCAAGCCCACCCACCCTCCTATCCCCCCCCACCCACCCACCCACCCAACAACCCACCCCCCCCCCCAACCACAACCCCCACCCCCAACCAACCCCAACCAACGCCCACCCACCACACCCACCCAATCCACCACCCCCCCCACCCCACCCCCCCCCCCCCCCACACCCCAACAACCCAACCCCCGCCCACCCCAAAACCCCCCCACCCCACTCACCCACCCCCCCCACCCCGAAACAACCCACCCCCCCACCCCCCCCGCCCCACCGCCCCCACCAACGCCCACCCCGCCACCACAAAACAACCCCACACACCCCAACCCCCATCCACAACCCCACCCCAAAACCAAGCCCCCCCCCAACCCCGACCGAACCACTCAACAACAACCACAACCCCAAAGCCCCAACAAACACCCCCCACCCACCCCACCCCCCCACCACCAAGACACCAACCCACCCACACTCCCAAACCCAACCCCCAAACCACCACCCACCCCCCCGCAGAACCCCCCCCGACCCCAACCACACACCCCCCACCAAAACACACATCCCAACCCCACCCAACCCCCCCCCCCCCCCACCCCACACCCACCCCGCAGCGCTACAACACACACCCCCCACCCCCCTAAACCGCCCCACCCAACCCCCCCCCCACCCCAAACTAACACCCCCCCACCGCACCCCCCCCCAGCCAGCCACCGCCACCCACACACCCCAAAGCACCACCCCAGCCCCCGACGACACACCAACAACCAACCCCCCACAAACCGCACTCCCACCCCCCCCACACCCCACCACGTTTAGCAGTAGCCCTGAAGGGATTAAATAAATGCTACTAGTTAACAGGCTAATGTTAACATGCTAATGCTAACCTGGTATGTTAACCTGCTAATGACTTATTGGATTACCTATTAACCACTAAGAATTAAATCGCAATGGCTCATTGATAAAATGTTAATGCTAGCATGCTAATGGTAACTGCTACACGTTAAGGCACCACTCATTTTCAGTTCAAGTAAGAATACATGTAATTGCGAAGCACGTCCGAGACGCAGAGCAGCTTCGCTCATAGCGTTAGCTGTAAAGCATGCTAACTGGTAACATACGGCCATGCTAAAATGAATGCAATGGCTAACATATTAATTAACATTAGCCACTAAAAATTAAAGACATGGTAGTTGGGGTCAACACGCTAATTGTCTTATGGCTTTGCGCGGCAGCGCTACGCTCCTGTGTCCTAAAAACATGTTAAAATGACTATTTGTAATGTATTATTGGTGAAAGTGTTAAATCAGAAACATAACTATTTTTGATTTATTTTAATGCCTGTTAATTTATTATATTATAAAAGAGAAGTGTGTGTGATTGTGATTTTAAATGAACTGTTATAAGTACTATTTATAAAATTGTGGTATTTCATGGTGGTTTCCAAATTAATGTACGACTGACGGGGGAGCTTTGCAGGCCTGCCTGCTTAGTTGGTGTACATCCCAACCGGGCACAGTCGGTTAAAATAACTATTGAGGTGTGCTTTTTTTTTTCTGGGCTGCGCCTCATGGTAGTAAAGCATGCTAATTTTTGTCTATAATTTGCAGCCAAATGGTAACATGCTAATGTTAATTGCTAGCGCGGACCGCCAACTAAGATTAAATACTGATCATTGCTAGGAGCAATGCTATGCTAGCATTACCCACTAGATAAAATAATTCTATATTACCAAGTTAATGCTAATTGCTAGCATGTCCGTGGCTAGCCCACTGATTTTTCGTACTAAGCAATACAATGCTTAATGTTAACATGCTCATGTTAATTGCATCACTGTTTAGCAATTGACGTTAGCCACTAAGAATAATACATGCTAAGGTGCTCCAGTGTCTAAATAACAGGTTAAAAATCAGATTTGAGGTGTGCTTTTTGCTACAGACCCCCGGCAACCCGCACACGTCCTCGTCCCGCTCAAATTTCTGCGGGAATTTTCCTAGTTAAGTTAACTATTGTTTCTTCGGAGTTTTATGGATTAAAATGATTATTATTCAGTTTCCCCCCTTTTTCGAACATGATTGCGGGCCCCGCAGCGGTAGAGGGACCCCAACAAATTAGATAATCAAAACGTGCGTCTTGATCCATAAAATCGGCGTTGTATTACTTTTTCTAAGAGATTCGCTGTTTTCGTTTTCGGGGCGAATTTATTCCTGGAAAAACTGCGAAAATTTCCCATAGGGAAGGACTGGGGAGGCCTGATGCTAAGCTATTGCTAGGCACGGTCAGCGGCTATCAATTGCCTTCGCCACGATAAACCAATCGGCTACTTGCTAATATGCTAAGGCTATCCCCCCCACCACATGCATAATGTTAATTATCATAGCCACAAGTAATAAATATAGCTAATTCTACCATGTTTAATTTAATTGTTTACCGCTGCGCTAAGCAATGAGCATTAGGCCACCGAAGAAGTAAATACAATAGATCTTGCTAAACATGTTAATGTTAACATGGTAATGTTAATTAACATTAGCCCTATATTTAGTACAAATGATCCTTGCTACATGTTATTGTTAAACCGGCTAATGTTCATTTCAGCATGTGCCACTACAGAATTCCTACTATCATTGCTCGAAACAAGAGGTTTCTGGTTAACCTCTCCGGTTCCTTACGCTACGCCAACTCGCCTTACCCTCAACCGCATACCTTGACTCCAACTAGTTTCTTGTTTCCCATGCGACCATGTTTCCTTCGGCCTTAGCCCCTCAAGATTCAATACCAGATCATTGTTAACATGTTAATGTTAACCTGCTACGCTCATTCAGCCGCATTAAGCCCCTACGAATGCACCTACTGACTCACTTTGCTACCGGTTTATACGGTGAACGCTACAGTGAATTAACAGTAGCATCTTAGACTTACATCCCTGCTCAATGCTCACATTTAATGCTACCCTGCTCCTGTTACATTGCTAGCCGTTACGTCTCGCCCGCCTCTTTTCAGTCACTCAACATACATGCTAATGTTACATGGCGAAATGTTTAGTGCTAGCACGTCAGGGCTGCCCAGAATTTTACAGTCACTAAGATAATGCTATGATATCATCATGGTAATATTCATTGTTCATGCGCCAAAGCCCGCAGGAGCAGCCTATGCGACGTTAGCCTACGCTGTCACAGCCCGCCATGCTCACTGTTAACATTAGCGGCCAAGCTAGCTCAAATTACTGCAACTGGGAATGGCTAGCGCGTCACCCCTAGCAATTTAGCATTAGCAACGATACCCACATACATGCATACTCGTGCTAATATGCTAATGCTATACAGGCGAATTTATTAGTAAACTAGCCACACAGATTAAATACATGCTATATCTAACATGGTTAATGTTTAATTGTTAGCCGTACAGGCGCTAGCAATGAGCATTAGCCAGGAAGAATTAAATACATGATCATGGCTAACATGATTTATTTTGTTTTAACATGCTAATGTTAAATTAGCATTAGCCACGAAGATTAAATAACTGACTTGTTAACATGTTATGTTAACCTGCTAAAGCTAATTAGCATTAGCCACTAAGAATGAAATAACATGATCAGTTCTAACATGTTCTGTTAACCGGGCTAACGTTAATTTAACATTAGCCACTAAGAATAAATACATGAGCATTGCTAACATGTGTAATGTGAACATGCCTAAGTTAATTGCAGAGGAGAAAGAGAAGAAAAACACGTTAGTGCTAGCCACATCATTTTCAAGTCCACTAAAAATACATGCTAATGTTACTTGCTAATTTAAGTGGGCTAGCACGTCAGTGAGAGGCCATAATTTTTTAGTCAGCTAAGAATACATGATGCAAAATGTTAAATGGTAATATTAAGTGTTAGTGGCGCCAAGACAATCAGAGTAGGCTAGCAGACATTGAGCGCTAAGCTGTAAAGACAAATGGTAAACTGTTAACCATTAGCAGCCAATCCTAAAATTAGTGCTAAGGTTAATTGCTAGCAACGTCAACGCTGCAATTAGGCATTAGCCCTATAACCAAATACATACTACTCTGTTAATATGCTAATGCTGACAGTTAATGTAATTAACATTAGCCACTAGGGATGTACGATGTATCATGCCCACGATTAAAATCGTACAAAAGCCGTGGACGACCCGCATTCGGTTGACAGAAAAATGAATCGCGATTCTGGCGAATGCCCACACACACACACACCCCTACACACATTGCGCATAGTGGTATCTTGTCAGGCCTACTGGAACTGTAAATGATACCATAACAAGACCCGCCAGGAATTCACGATGTTGCAATTTGCACCTTCAACGCAACTTCATGCATCCCCGTGAATTCAGGGTGTTGAATCTTAACCAATCAGCCACGACGGCGCATGTGTGTAGGGGTGTGTGTGTGTGTGGGCGATTCGCCAAGAATCGGCGAGTCAGTTATTTCTGGCAACCGAGGCGGGTCGTCACGCATTTGTACCGATTTTAATCGTGGCATGATACAAAAACATCGTTACAGTCACTAGTGCTAAGTTTAATTAGAGCAGTAGACATGTTAGCATTAAGCGATAATTAACAGTATATGTATTTGGTTATTAGTGGCTAATGCTAGGGCTAGCGTTGACGTGCTAGCATTAACATTAGCGCGACTATTTTAGCAAGTGTCTGCTAATGGTTTACAGTACCATGTCTTTACAGCTAGCGCTAATGTGCTAGAGCTACTCTGCGGTCTTTGGCGCACTAACAAGTAATAACCATATTAACATTTGCATGTAAGGCTTAGTGCGAAATTATGGCCTACCACTAGGACGTGCTAGCCACTTAAACATTATCAGAGTTTTACATTGAGCATGTTGTTTAGTGAGCTGAAGAATGATGGGCTATGCACTAACGTGCTACACTTGAACATTGCATGTTAACAATTAACAGTTTAGCAAGGACATGTATTTAATGCTTAGTGGCTAATGTTAATTACTTTAGGCAGGTTACATTAACATTACATGAGCATGTATTTCAGTCTAGTGGCTATGCAATTCTTTAGCAGGTTAACATTAACATGTTAACAATGAATCATGTATTTAATTCGTATGCTAATCTAATTAACATTAGCATGTTACAATAACTGTTAGCAAATCAGGTATTTTTAATTCTTCCTGGCTAATGCTCAATTGCTAGCGCAGACGCTAACATTAACATTAAGAAGGTTAGATTAAGGCATTAATTAATTCTTTGTGCTAGTAACTAATACGTTAGTCATGTTAGCATTAGCATATTAGGCAAGTATCATGTATTTGGTTATTCGTGGTACTGCTATTGAATAGTGTTGACGCGCTATGCAATTAAACCATTTGCTGTAATTTTAGCTTTGGCCCGCTAATGTTAACATTTAGCATGTCTTTAAAAAAAAACAGCGTGCTAAACGCTGCGGCTACTGCTGTCTGATGGCGCACGAACAATTAAATATTACCATATTAAACATTAGCATGTAATTCTTAGTGACTAAAAATTATGGGCTAAGCACGGACGTGCTAGCACTTAACATTAGCATGTTAACATTAGCAGGTATTCCTTAAGTGACTGAAATGAGTGGCTAGCACTAACCGTGCTAGCAATTACGATTAGCTGTTAGACAATTAACATGTTAGCAGGATCATGTGTTAAGTCTTATTAGCTAAGGGTGAATTAACTTGGCAGGTTAACAAGTAATGTTAGCAATGATTCATGTATTGCAATTCTTAGGGCTAATGCTAAGTTAGCTTTAGCAGGTTAACATTGACATGTTTAACAATGGATCATGTAATTTAATTTCTTATGTAATGCTAATGAACATTAGCATGTTAACAATAACATGGTAGCATAGTATGTATTAATCTTAGTGGCTATGCTAATTACATAGCAGGTTACATAAATGTTAGCAATGAAATTATGTATTTAATTCTTAGTGGCAAGATGCGAATAACATTAGCATGTTAACAATACAATTTAGCAATGATCATGTACTTAAGTCCGATGGCGAATTTAATATAACATGACCAGTTAACAGTAACAATGTTAAACAAAGATCAGGATATTTAATTCTTCGTGGCTAATGCGCATTCTAGCGCATACGCTAACATTAACATAACAGGGTAGAATTAGCATTTATGTAATTATTTGTTGAGCTAGTGCTAATGAACATTACATGTTAGCATTACATATTAAGCATAGCATGTAGTTGGTTTATTCGTGGCTAAGGCTAATTGCTAGCGGCTGACGTGTATGCAATAGCTTAGCATCAGGCCGCCCCAGTCATTCCCGATGGGAATTGTTTCGGCAGTTTTTCCAGAATTAAATTCGCGAAAACACGGAATCTCTTAGAAAAGTAAGAGCACTCGATATGGGGAGCAAGAACGCACGTATTTGATATATAATGGGGTTGGTCCACCGCTCACCGCTGCGGGCCGCATCATGTTCGAAAAGGGCGGAAAATGATAAGAATAATTTTAATGCCATGACACGCAGAAGAACCAAATAGTTAACTAACTAGAAAATTCCCGCCAGAAATTTTTGAGGAGTGACGAGTGGGCTGGTTGCCGGGGTCTGGTAGTCAAAAGCAAACCTCAATAGTCATATTTTATAACAATGTTTATGTTATTTTAACACTGGACACATTAGAGCATGTATTTGAATTCTTAGTGGCTAACGTCAATTGCTAACAGTGAGGCAATTACATTAGCATGTTAACAATTAGCATGTATTCTTAGTTACTAAAAAGCAGGGCTGCACGACATGCAGCAATTAGCATTAAACATGTTAATATTAGCATTTATTGGATTTTATTCTTAGTGGGTATGCTAGCAGTAGCATGTTACAATTATCATGTATTTAATTCGGAGGGGCGGCACGCTAGCAAATTAACAGTAGCATGTTACCATTGGCTTCAAATAGTTAGCAAATAGCATGTCTTTACTACCATGGCAGCGCCAGAAAAAAAGGCACACCTCAAATAGTTATTTTATAACAGATTTATAAGGGTACAACAACAATCAGGCAGTCCCTACAAAAAGCTCACCATCATCTTCACATTTAATTGAAAGACACATTAAATCACAAGGTTTGAAATATAATTTTTAACAGTTAATTTAAGAAAAGGAAGCAGAAGAAAAGTAATCACAATAACACCCTTTATTTATAATATAATACTAACATTGTCATTTAAAATAATAACAATATTTATTTATGCATATTAACACCACTTTAACCCACATACAATACAACATCGTCATTTTTTCACAAATGATTAGTTTGACCAACAGGAGCAGCTAGCAGCGGCGCGCAAGCAATTGACATAGCGTTTTGACAATTAACCATGTCTTTAATTTTTAGTGGCTAATGTTAATTAATATGTTAAGCATTGGCATTCAAGTTTAGCATTGGGCCGCTGTTACCAGTTAGCATGTCATTTTACACTAACGCTAATGAGCTAGCTGCTCTGCTGTCTCTGACGTGCAGCCAGTAACATGTAATTTCTACTGACTGGAAAATGAGTGGCTAGCATTACGTGCTAGCAGTTAACATTAGCATGCTAGCATTACATTTTATCAATGAGCATGTATTAATTCTTAGTGGGTTCCTGTATCAATAAGCTACATGGTTAACATTAACCAAGGTTAGTCTTAGCAGGTTAACAATTTCATGGTAAACATTAGCATTCTTTATACTTCATGGGCTAATGGCCTAAACGTAACATGCTGAGGCTCTCTGGCTGTGGCATTGGTCTGTGCATTTAGACAGACAAACCGCGCTGAGCATTAAATTTATCCAGGTTAGCTTAGCATGTGAATTACCAGACATGGTACTTAAGTCCTAGTGGGCTAATAGTTAATTAACATTACACATTTAGCAAGGATGCATGGTAAGTAATCTTCGGGGCTAATATGCTCATTGCTAGCGCAGATGTCTAACAATTAACATTAACATGGTAGAATAGGCATGTTTAATTCCTTTGTGGCATAGTGCCTAATTAACATTAGCTGTTAGCATTGCATGTAGCAAGTAAGCATGTTATTTGGTTTATGTCGGGCTAAGGGTAATTGCTAGCATGACGTGCTAGCAGTAGCTGACAGTGTTGCTAGTTGTTCATGAATAAATTCTTAGTGGCTAATGCTCATTGCTAGTGTGACGGCTAAGCAATTACCATTTGCAGTAATGTTTTAGAGCTTTGGGTGCTGAATGGAAATGATTCGGCTTTGACATGCTAGTGTTAACGCGCTAGCTGTCTGCTGTCTTTTGGCGCACTAACATTAATATTACCATATTACATTAGCATAGTATTCTTAGTGACGTAAAAACTAATGGCTAGCACTGACGTGGCTAGCACTAACATTAGCATGTTAAACATTAGCATGTATCTAGTGACTGAAAATGAGTGGCTAGCGCTAACGTGCTAGCACTAACTTAGATGTTAACATTAGCATGTATTTTAGTGACAAAAATATGGGCTACACTACGTCTAGCATTAACATAGCATGTTGCATTACATGTAGGCAATGATATAGGTATTTAATTCTTAGTGCTATGTTAATTAACTTAGCAGGTTAACATTAACATTGTTAGCAATGATCATGTATTTCATTCTAGTGGGTAATGCTAATTAGCTTAGCAGTTAACATTAACAGGTAACAATGACATGTATTTAATTTCTTAGTCGGCTAATGCTAATTACATTAGCATGTTAACATAACATGGTAGCATGATCATGTATTTAATTCTGATGGCAAATGCTAATTAACATTAGCATGTTAACAATAACATGTTAGCACTGATCATGTACTTATTCCTAGGGGCTAATGTTAATTAACATTACATTAACATTAACATGTAGAGAACATGTATTTATTATTTGTGGCTATGCTAATTAAAACATTAGCAATGTTAGCATTAAGCATATTAGCAAGTAGCATGTATTTGGTTATTCTGCTAAGTAATTGGCTGAGTGTTGACGCGCATGCAAATTACCCTTATGCGTAATTTTTAGGCTTTGCCTATTAACAGTTAGCATGTCTTTACAGCTAGTGCTAACGCGCTGAGCTCTGCTGCGGTCTTTGGCGGTAACAATTAATATTACCATATTAACATTAGCATGTATCTTAGTGACTAAAATTATGGGCTAGCACTGACGGGCTAGCACTTAACATTAGCATGTTAACATTAACAGGTTTTAATTCCTAGTGGCTATATAATTAGCTTTAGCAGGTTAACATTAACATGTTAACATGATCCATGTATTTTATTCTAGTGGCTAGGGATGTCAACATACTCACTCACGACCGATTCGAGTCACGATTTTTGTCACGATAACGATTTTCCGATTTTATTAAAATCAAAATAAGCACAGACAAATTATGACCAAATAAAATTATCTTTTTTTGTGGAAAAACCTCTTTACAGGAAACTCTCAACATTTGTTTTCTATTAGGGCTGCCAGCAAGCAGCTGATCTGACCATTACCTTCAGCTGAAGTAGAGCTAACTGAAAATAAAAACAACAGATGATAGCTCATTTACCCGTTAATGAGAGTCCACGGCCCCGGGAAACGGCGAGGTCCGTCGGTCGTGTGTGGTTGTGTGTGGTTTGTGGTGTGTGTGTGTTTTGTGGTGTGAGAGAGAGAGAGAGAGGCGAGAAGAGAGAGAGACTGTGTGTGTGTGTGTGTGTGTGTGTGTGTTTTGTGTGTGAGTGGAGAAAGGAGAGAGAGGAGGAAGAGAGAGAGAAGAGCTGTTTGTGTGTGTGTGTGTGTGTGTGTGTGTGTGTGTTTTGTGTGGGAAGAGAGAGAGAGGACGTGTGTGTGTGTGTGTGGTGTTTGTGTGTGTGTGTGTGTGTGTGTGATGAGATGAGAGAGAGAGAAAGAGAGGGAGAGAGAGAGAGAGCGGGGCGAGCTCGCTATTTCGCGTTAGCTGTCTTCAGCTAGCGCAATGTGCTAGCTGTCTCTCTGTCTCTCGGTCGCATTTTACCACGAAAGTTCAAATGAAGCCAATAACGGCTCAAATGGCCGCCACTGGGCTCTGCAACTGTTGTTAGTTGGAACGGCAGTTGAAAACCTGACAGAGAGAGAGGGAAATGCTGAGACCAGCCCTCGAAGAGCGAGGGCTCTAGTGGCCACACCGTATTTCCAATCATGGACCGACATAACTGGGGCATCGCTGCCCTTCCTGATCGTTTTACTAGTTATTTTGTGTCCGATAAATGAAAAACGTGCCCTCAGGAGCAGAGAGAGAAAACGTTACTTCTGCTTCCTTAAGAACAATTTCCCCTCTTTTTAACATGGGAGTGAATGAGGCTGAGGATGGGAGTACTCGATCATTACTGTATGGAGCCAAACTATGAAAGAGACAGCTTTAACAGTGTTATCATGCGATCACCTCGAATTTTCCTACATTTGAGGGGATAATATCATGTCTGTAGTGGGCATTTGACCACGGTAGTCGAATAACGTTTTATTTTTTCACGAGATTTTTCTCCCTGCCCTCACTCTAGCTGAGGATGGTCATCCACTCTAGCTCAAACATTCCGCCACATACACACCATTAAAACCCAGAAATTTGACTAAAACTCCTCTCAACTTTGGCCTTGATAGTTTAAAAACGGTAAGCTGTCGATGAGTGTCGGGAATCCCTGAAGATAGGGAAGGCATACCTCCGTTTAAAGTTCAATGCATCCTCTCGGTGAAAGTATGCCAGGGCAGTTCATTGTTGAAAATGTCGTTTGAAATGTACTTTTTTTCAGGCCTCCCATTCATTCCCTAGGGGAATTTTTTCGCAGTTTTTCCAGAAAAATTCACGAAAAACACGCGAATCTCTTAGAAAAGTAATAGCACTCGATTCGGGATCAAGACGCACGTTTTGATATATATTTGTTGGGTCCTCTCACCGCTGCGGCCGATTAATGTTCGAAAAGGGCGAAAATGAATAATAATGCCATGAAACACACAGAAGAACATAGTTGACGAGTGGCTACGGCACTGCTTGTTTAGTTACAGGCAGACTGCCACATCCAATAGGCGGACAGTTAACGTATCGCAGCAACGGACCAACCTGCTCAGTAGAGTTGTCACGATACCAAAATGAGTAACCACGATACTATACCAGACAAGTAATCGGCGGTTCCGGGTATTATCGCGATACTGCGGCCTTTTTTATTATTATTATTTTATAAACTCAATGTATTTGTACAAGTAGTATTGAAAACAATGACGTTGTTTTTTTAAGCAAAATTAGTGTGCCACTGACGAAGACGCCACGGCAGACTCACTGCTCGGGCCCGGTGCTTCTGCCATGGTGAGTGTGTTGTCTCGTGTCTGGGCGAGACAGAACTTTAGCTTGTTGTGTGTTTGGAAGCGTTTCTATCGAAGCGGAGCTGTCTTCGCGGAGTTCGTTCTCTGCCGCAGAAACACACGAACAGCCAATCAGCTAACAGACGGGCGGACCCAGCGTGCGGAAACACAGCCTATCATATCCCTGGAGTCACCAGTAACGGCAAACAGCCAATCATTCAGCAGCTGTGTAGTTCGGTTGTGTGTCCATGTTGGTTTGTTTACAAAGGAGTAGCAGTGCAGTGAGAAGCCGGGAGAGAGGCGGCCGCTATGTGTGCGGAGACTGGCACCGGTAGTATAGTAATCCACAGTAGTACCGTCGTTTAAAATTTCTAGTATAGTAGCGACGTGTTATGATTGTGGCACCGCGGGATACCGTGTAACCGTGGGTATCGTGCAAACTCTACTGCTCAGTGAGGCGGCTGTGTATATATGTCTATGATCTATCCTAACTAAAGGAGAGTCTGTGCATATGTCTATGATCTAATCCTAACTAAAGGAGAGTCTATGTATATATGTCTATGATCTATCCTAACTAAAGGAGAGTCTGTGCATATATGGTATGATCTATCCAAAACTAAGGAGAGTCTGTGCATATATGTCTATGATCTATCCCTAACTAAGGAAGTCTGTGGTGTAAAGAATGGATAAGGACGGGCTTTTAGGGGAACATTTCATTTTAAAAAGTTGCCGACCTCGTTGGACAAAAACAAGGCAATTTGCCAGTTTGCAACACGAATTAAATTCCACAGAAGTAACACAACTTTAAACTATCACCTCAAGCAAAACACCCAGTCAACACTACAGGAGTGTGGCACTCCTCAGTATATTCCTCATTCTGGCTTTTTTTCTGTTGCACTGTGCATATGTGCACCTTAAGCCAATAACATGATTAATTTCATATACTTTATCTGAGTTTATCTACATTAATTGATCATTTTACATAAATAAATATTCATTATAAGCTTCAGTCTCAGAAAAATGCATTATTTATTGATACATTTATTGATAATAATCGCGATTTTTGCGATTAATTAGTTAATTTTTTTTAATCGATTGACAGCCCTAAATATATATATATATATATGTGTGGGTGTGTGTGTGTGTAATATATATATATATATATAATAAATGTATATGTGTGTGGTGTGTGTGTGTATGTATGTAGTCACGTTAGTGCTCTTTCTTACGAAACCACTCATGTCACATCTACTTTTAATCCTCACTTCAGTTACCTACGTTGTTTTTGGTGCCTGTTTGTTTCCCAGATATATTAGTGTGTGTGATGCTGGTGTTGGACCATTCTTAAGCACTTTGTAGAAAGGCGCTTTATGAAGTTCAGTCCATTCCTTGTATGTTTACCGGCTCTGCCCGTCCAAGCTGGCGGCGCGTCGACTCGATTCAGCGCTCAATGCGGCGTCTGTATATATGTCTATGTGCATTGTGCACATGGCATGTGGTAATCTTCAGATTTGTGAAGTTCCATTAATTGTGAACGTATGGTTTTGGAGTGACACATGCTGCAAAGCAGTACTGCTTATCTTAGTGACAGTATAAGCATATACAGCATTCATGAAGTACAAGTGATATTATTAGAATTACAAACTGAATTCTGAAAACATGAGATAAATCATTTACAGTTTGAGACACAGATGATCCTCACTGTGTGTCTGGTGATTGACACGAGAACAGTTTCTTCCCACAGGCCATCACTCTGATGAACAGTTATCTGTAGCGCCTCCCAAGGTTAGTTGGAACAGGTTGTGTCAGGGTGTGATGGATCTGCAGTCATGTTTCCTCCCGTTTCTCTGACTTCGGATGTGTAAATCCTAAATGGGGGCAGGTTGCACAATGCTCTATGCAGTCTTGCCTGTCCATATATTCTGTTCCTGTCTTGTGTGGTGGCCAAACCAAGGCAGATGGATGAGCAAGGAACAGACTGAATATGGTGATGTTAAATTTGATCAGAATCCCTTTATTCACCAGTATGTGAACACACAAGGAATTGACTCTGGTTTTACTTTGCTCTCTTAAACAATAGAAAACAAGACAAACAAGAACAAAGACAAAGCTATGTACAATAAAAAGGTGAATAGGTAAATATATATGTATATATACATAAATATATGTGTGTAAGATAAGGATTCTTTATTTTTTTGTGCAATGGTGCATAGTGCAAGGATGATAATAAATATAAATATACAGTGGTATGAGTGTACAGATATTTTACAGGGGATGTTACGACATGTGAGTCTGGTTTTAGCTTTTCATCCAGACAGCCTGAAGAGCAGATTGAGACGCAGAGGAAGTACATCCTCTGCTGAACCTCTTGATGGTGGTATCATCCGCGCTTATTCTAATTCCAGAGAAATATATTCCAGGCCTTCTTTACTGATATGACAGTGACAGGACAGGACAGACACTTGCTTTGAATCTTCTTCGCCTTCTTCTCACATCCTTTCTTGATGTGGGCTAAACATCTTTTAAAATTCTATTTCCTTTGTTTTGAAACTATTTTATACATTTGAATACTATGTGTGAATTCCCAGTGAAGTCAAGTACTGAAAAATGCACACAGTGTACTGCAAGTTTTGGCACTAGATACAAGAAATCACACGTGTTTTAGAAAAATTATTTTATTTGCCAATTTAACCAAAAAGTACTACAAAAATATTTTAAGAACATCACTGTATACAATAAACATATAGATTTTTTCTTGTAACAGGGAACAAGCCAACCAGGGACTTCTAAATCACAATCACAATCAACTAGGACAACCAAAACAGGCACTTGGTTTTGGTTGTCATAGTTGGTTGGAGCATGTAAATGTTCTTTTAAATCATAAATCTGTTAAATCATGCAGAAAAAAAAAGATAGTTGTTACATGAGAGCAGCATACTTACATTTCAGCCGGCTTTTCGGCTTCTTGGCTGCAAAATTTACTTTTTCAAAGCTAAATGGTATAGTAAATGATAAAAAGATGCCAATAAGATGCCCATAAATGTTCTGACTGAGGTCTTAAAGCAGTTCATGACATGGTTTTTTTCTTTTTGGTGTGACACCAGCTGGCTATCACCTGAAGGGTCGCTACTGAATTTATCACCTCATTAATTCCAGTGGTTGAATTAAGTCTGTGGATAACAGCACATCCTGGTGTGGATCAATAAGTTTATCTTATCTATATCTTATCTTATCTTATCTTAACCCACATACTCTATATGGGGGTTGAACAACATAATAAACACAACTAATATATTTAACATAAGTTACTTACAATATTACTTCTTCAGAGTAATGTGTTACACTTCTGGAAATGAAAGATGAACTCTCCTCCAACAACGTTTTATGGAGTTGACAACTACTTACACTGGCTGTAAGAGCAGTAGTGCACTGTTATCTTCAGTGAGCTTGTTAGCTGAAAGGACTGGTCAATGTGGTCAATATGTTTAGTTATCAGTACTTCAGTTTTCAGGGAAGTTAGCTACACAGAGGAAATTGAAGAAGAAAATGAGAAAATAGTTCATGTTTAGAAATGTGCAAATAAATGTGTAAATAATAGTTTAAAAATAAGACTTGAAAAAACATTTAGTTTTAATTATTTTATTAAATTTTTAGCCATCTGACTGGAGCTTAAAGGACAGCCCTATTTACATTCCATTGAACAACAGTATGATTTATTAATGTATTAGGCATGGGCTCCATAGACGTCTTCAACACTGGTTTTGTTTGACAAATAATCTAGATCACAGACCTATTCATGCACACATGAGTGGTTACTACTTTGTATTAAATTCAGCCACTTCTATTAACATATTTACACACAACAACACACACACACACACACACCACACACACACACACAACACAACTGATCGGAACGTCCAAGAAAACACGCGGCGACCCAGCGCCTCCACACACATACGCAGAGCTTCTATTTTTCACACGATGCCAGCACGGCGCATAAATTCAGCACAGAGCCGTCCGCATGCTGTGTATTTAGGGGTCATACCACGTGCAAACTCAGCGGACACCCTGCGCAGCGCATCTCAATGTACAATATTATTTACTTTATGATGATGATTTTTTTAAGTTTAACAGCTTGCTTCACTTCACAATTCAAGCAGTCCCATGTATTACCAAGAGAGACCGATGTGACAGGTTAGGCTATTTCATCACATGTGCACACGTTAAGGCGTCTGAAGAGTTGGCTTTAGTACTTAGTGACTACGCGTTAATGCCTATAGCGCCTATAACGGGATGTTATACCAGACTTGTACCATGTTTGAGGGCGAAACTGACGAAGAGGCTGTGCGTATTTACGGATGACCATGACAGTTATTCATTTTCTATGTTCTGCACCCGATCTACACAGATCAGCTGTTACCATAGTTCAGGTTCATACAGGATTGTTTAGAAGAAAGCAAAACTTAAGATGATCCCAGCCCCATCAGAGCTGTCAGGATATTTTTTATTAATAAGTAGCTGAAATCATTTTAGTTATCCCTTTCTCCCTTGCCTTTTTTACGCGTTTCAAACAAAAAACAAACAGACCGTTTTTTCCGTTTTTTTTTTTGTTGTCTGAATCAAAATCAAAAACCAAGAAAACCAATTCAAATAATTTTGGTTTCTGTAAATCAGACATGGAAAAACTACGGCCCGCGGGCCGTATACGCCTTAGGCTTTTAATGCGGCCACGGCGTCTATGTATATATGTCTATGTGCATTAGTGCACATGGCATGATGGGTAATCTTCAGATTTGTGAAAGTTCCATTAATTGTGAACGATATGGTTTTGGAGTGACACATGCTGCAAAGCAGTACTGCTTATCTTAGTATGACAGTATAAGCAATATGAACAGCATTCATGAAGTACAAGTGATATTATTAGAATTACAAACTGAATTTCTGAATGAACAATGAGAATAAATCATTTACAGTTTGAGACACAGATTGATCCTCACTGTGTGTCTGGTGATTGACACGAGAACAGTTTCTTCCCACAGGCCATCACTCTGATGAACAGTTATCTGTAGCGCCTCCCAAAGGTTAGTTGGAACAGGTTGTGTGCAGGGTGTGATGGATCTGCAGTCATGTTTCCTGCCCGTTTCCTGACTTCGGATGTGTAAATCCTAAATGGGGGGCAGGTTGCACCAATGGCTTTCTATGCAGTCTTGCCTGTCCATCATATTCTGTTCCTGTCTTGTGTGGTGGCCAAACCAAGGCAGATGGATGAGCAAGGAACAGACTGAATAATGGTGATGTTAAATTTGATCAGAATCCCTTTTATTCACCAGTATGTGAACACACACAAGGAATTTGACTCTGGTTTTACTTTGCTCTCTTAAACAGATAGAAAAAACATAGACAAACAAGAACAAAGACAAAGCTATGTACATATAAAAAGGTGAATAGGTAAATATATATGTATATATACATAAATATATGTGTGTATAGATAAGGATTCTTTATTTTTTGTGCAATGGTGCATAGTGCAAGGATGAGATAATAAATATAAATATACAGTGGTATGAGTGTACAGATATTTTACAGGGGATGTTACTGACATGTGAGTCTGGTTTTTAGCTTTTCATCACAGACAGCCTGAAGAGCAGATTGAGCAAGCAGAGGAAGTACATCCTCTGCTGAACCTTCTTGATGGTGGTATCATCCTCGCTTTATTCTAATTCCAGAGAAATATATTCCAAGGCCTTCTTTACTGATATGACAGTGACAGGACAGGACAGACACTTTGCTTTGAATCTTCTTCGCCTTTCTTCTCACATCCTTTCTTGATGTGGGCTAACATCTTTTAAAATTCTATTTCCTTTGTTTTGAAACTATTTTATACATTTGAATACTATGTGTGATATTCCTCAGTGAATGTCAAGTACTGAAAAATGCACACAGTGTACTGCAAGTATTTTGGCACTAGATAACAAGAAATCACACGTGTTTTAGAAAAATTATTTTATTTGCCATTTAAACAAAAAGATACTACAAAAATATTTAAGAACATCACTGTATACAATAAACATATAGATTTTTCTTGTAACAGGGAACAAGCCAACCAGGGACTTTCTAAATCACAATCACAATCAACTATGACAACCAAAACAGGCACTTGGTTTTGGTTGTCATAGTTGGTTGGAGCATGTAAATGTTCTTTTAAATCATACAATCTGTTAAATCATGCAGAAAAAAAAAAAAGATAGTTTGTTACATGAGAGCAGCATTACTTACATTTCAGCCTGCTTTTTCGGCTTCTTTGGCTGCAAAATTTACTTTTTCCAAAGCTAAATGGATATAGTAAATGATAAAAAGATGCCAATAAGATGCCCATAAATGTTCTGACTGAGGTCTTAAAGCAGTTCATGACATGTTTTTTTCTTTTGGTGTGACACACAGCTGGCTATCACCTGAAGGGTCGCTACTGAATTATTTATCACCTCATTAATTCCAGTGGTTGAATTAAGTCATGTGGATAACAGCACATCCTGGTGTGGAATCAATAAAGTTTATCTTATCTTATCTTATCTTATCTTATCTTAACCACATACTCTATATGGGGGTTGAACAACATAATAAACACAAACTAATATTATTATACATAAGTTACTTTACAATATTACTTTCTTTTCAGAGTAATGTGTTACACTTCTTGGAAATGTAAAGATGAACTCTCCTCCAACAACGTTTTTACTGGAGTTGACAACTACTTACACTGCTGTAAGAGCAGTAGTGCACTTGTTATCTTCAGTGAGCTTGTTAGCTGAAATGACTGGTCAATGTGGTCAATATGTTTAGTTATCAGTACTTTCAGTTTTCAGGGAAGTTAGCTACACAGAGGAAATGTGAAGAAGAAAATGAGAAAATAGTTCATGTTTAGAAATGTGCAAATAAATAGTGTTAAATAATTAGTTAAAAATAAGACTTGATAAAAACATTTAGTTTTAATTAATTTTATTAAATTTTTAGCCATCTGACTGGAGCTTAAAGGACAAGCTCCTATTTACATTTCCATTGAACTAACAGTATGATTTATTAATGTATTTAGGCATGGGCTCCATAGACGTCTTCAACTACTTGTTTTGTTTGACAAATAATCTAGATCACAGACCTATTCATGCATCACATGCAGTGGTTACTACTTTGTATTAAAATCAGCCACTTCTATTAACATATTTACACACACACACACACACACACACACACACACACACACACACTGCATGCGGAACGGCTCCAGAACAACTGCGGCGACCGGCAGCCCTCCACAACACATACGCAGAGCTTCTATTTTTCACGGATGCCGGAGCACGGCGCATAAATTCAGCACAGAGCCGTTCCGCATGCTGTGTATTTTAGGGGTCATACCACGTGCAAACTCAGCGGACACCCGTGCGCACGCTCATCTCAATGTACAAATAATTATTTACTTTATGATGATGAATTTTAAGTTTAACAGCTGCTTCACTTCACAATTCAAGCAGTCCATGTATTACCAAGAGAGACCGATGTGACAGGTTAGGCTATTTCAGTCACATGTGCACACGTTAAGGCGTCTGAAGAGTTGGCTTTAGTACATTAGTGACATACGCGTTAATGCCTATAGCGCCTATAACGGGATGTTTATACCAGGGACTGTACCATTGTTTAGGCGCGAAACTGACGAAGAGGCTGTGCGTATTTACGGATGATTAGGACCTGACAGTTATTCATTTTCTATGTTCTGCAGCCGATCTACACAGATCAGCTGTTACACATAGTCTCAGGTTCATACAGGATTGTTTAGAAGAAAGCAAAACTTATAGATGAATCCCAAGCCCCATCAGAGCTGTCAGGATATTTTTATTAATAAGTAGCTGAAATCATTTTAGTTATCCCTTTCTCCCTTGCCTTTTTTACGTTTCAAACAAAAAACAAACAGACCGTTTTTTCCGTTTTTTTTGTTGTCTGAATCAAAATCAAAAAACCAAGAAAACCAATTCAAATAATTTTGGTTTCTGTAAATCAGACATGGGAAAACTACGGCCCGCGGGCCGTATACGGCCCGTTAGGCTTTTCAATGCGGCCCGCCGAACTTATCCACATCCCAAAAATAAAAATATATCTTACAAAGATATGTGTCTCATCACTGTGCATGAAAACTCGGAGAGCTAGCCCCCAAAGAGTAGCAACAAAACCCACAAAATCACGCAGTATGTCTTATCTTTGCTGTTTGGTGGCAAAAGTTCTATTCCAGCATGAGAAACGCGCTAATGTCTCCTGCTAATGTCTCCTGCTAATGTCTCCTGCTCTGTCTCTGCTTTAGTTTGAATCAATCATGAAGCTCCTGGTTGTTTACATAAAGACAAAGAGGCTTTGACAGTGAAGTGAGACCTCTTGGTACGATATACTATCTTTGGGTTTACTTCATTCTGGATCGTCATTGGTGGGTCAAACATAGACATATATACATAGACATATATACATAGACGCGTGTGTGTGTGTGCGTATACATATATACGCACACACACACACACACACACATGCATATATGTGTGTGTGTGTGTGTGTGTGTGTGTGTGTATATATGTATGTACATGTTAGTGCTCTTTATTCAGAAA
>NW_020859554.1:0-66850 GCF_000972845.2 Larimichthys crocea | reverse complement strand
GTTCACAGTGGGGCAAAGAAAGAAGACTTCGAGTTTTAATACGACGCGATTGTTGAAACAAGCGGTATAAAAAATATGAAGCAGCAGGTAGCAGCTAGCGGCTGCTAAGGCTAAAACAACACAGAGTGTGAGGATTACACCTGTCACCTATCACCTGTCGACCAATCAGAGTCAGAGAATCGATTAGTACCGCCCACGTTCACCTTTGACCCACAATGACGACCAGAATGAAGTAAACCCAAATAGTTATCGTACCAGAGTCTCACTTCATGTCAAAGCCTCTTTGTCTTATGTAAACAACCAGGAGCTTCATGATTGATTCAAACTAAAGCAGAGACATTAGCAGGAGACATTACAGGAGACATTAGCGCGTTTCTCATGCTGGAATAGAACTTTTGCCACCAAACAGCAAAGATAAGCAATACTGCGTGATTTTGTGGGTTTTGTTGCTACTCTTTGGGGGCTAGCTCTCCGAGTTTTCATGCACAGTGATGAGACACATATCTTTGTAAGATATATTTTTTTATTTTTGGGATGTGGATAAGTTCGGCGGGCCGCATTGAAAAGCCTAACGGGCCGTATACGGCCCGCGGGCCGTAGTTTTCCCATGTCTGATTTACAGAAACCAAAATTATTTGAATTGGTTTTCTTGGTTTTTTGATTTTGATTCAGACAACAAAAAAAACGGAAAAAACGGTCTGTTGTTTTTTTGTTTGAAACGTAAAAAGGCAAGGGAGAAAGGGATAACTAAAATGATTTCAAGCACTTTAATAAAAAAATCCACAGCTCTGATGGGGCTTGGGATTCATCTATAAGTTTTGCTTTCTTCTAAACAATCCTGATGAACTGAGACTATGTGTAACAGCGGATCTGTGTAGATCGGCTGCAGAACATAGAAAATGAATAACTGTCAGGTCCTACATCCGTAAATACGCACAGCCTCTTCGTCAGTTTCGCCCTAAACAATGGTACAGTCCCTGGTATAAACATCCCGTTATAGGCGCTATAGGCATTAACGCTATGTAGTATAATAATATCATAACAACTTCAGAAGTGTGCAAGCATGTGGTCCGCATGTTAATAAATGATATACAAGAATAATGATTAGGATATGTGAGACAATAAGCTGCTAACAAAACTAAATCATATCACTGCTGGCTAAATCACTTGGCCGCTGGTAATTACCTAGGTGTGTGCTTCACAGATAGTTTAGGAAAAAGCCATGTACGAGACAGCCCTACGGCCACGCACACAATGTGTAGTTTGTAGCATAAATTTGTCAAACACACACAAAGTACAGCTGAAACTGGATGGGAATGTCATTTACTTACGCAGTACTTGGTCATAAACCAAAGTATTGGATAATTCAACTTTTGACCTGGTGATGGCCTCAAGATGAAAAGAACAGAGGATCACCAGGTTTTATAAGTAATCCAGAGGAGAATCCTGTCTGTAACAAATTTTCATGGAAATACATCCAATATTTAGTCTGACCAAAGGGGAGGATCACTGCTAGAAACTGATTCACATCCCTGGGGAGGCACACTGCCTGGATGGCAAAAGTCATCCAGATCCTTTTGTTGCCACATTGAAACTAAAGTGTGCGACAACTGAGTTGCATCCAGCCCTGAATCTGTATGACTTGCAACAGTAGTTCTTGAGGGTTGCGAACTTTTCAGAAATGTACAATAAGTAAAAGTACATTCAAATGTAGCAACTTTCTAATCTCAGCAGGCGTTCTTTGTATGAAGTCCCATCGCTTATCTAGGCATGCAAGCGCCCGTTTTTTTCATAAGCTTCATCTATCTTTACTTTTTTCTCCTTTCATCCACCCGGCAGACATTTCACATTCAGCGACACAAGTATCACCTCCTCTGCTCCACAAAGCATCGGCCGTGGGGAACAGCACCTCACATGACTGACAGGGGAATATTTTCACCAGCTTTTATAAGAGAGGACTGAAACCCCTATTGCTCTGGTGACGCTAGGATTACTCAGCTATTTTCTCTGTAACTGGCTCCAATAAATGAGATAACATTGTTGGCCCTGTCATGTTCTTGCCGCTCTTCGCTCTAGAGCCCCAGCTCCGGGACTGGCACAAAAACACTCTTTCTGTGGGTTTCGTGACCGGGCCTTTGCGTGATCCTAGTGCACAGCCTCAAGCTTTCCTTTCCTCTAATATATGGCTAAGGCTGCTCGGCACACTGCTATTTTGCTTTATTCTGACTCACGCTCTTTAGTTTGATTAATGTCACTTAGAATGAAGGGGGCTGATTGCAGACACAGCGAGTAGGCCAGTTCAAACTAACGCATTCTTCATATTTTCTTGTTTGCACGCATAAATAATTTTTGGTATAGCTGAAAAATGAGCACACTTTGCGTAGGCTCACATTAATGTGGATTAAGCCATGCTTTGTTGGCTTTCAGACCTGATTTATCACGTCCCACGGTGCACATGTGTTTAATTTAAACAACTTCCTCTCTCTTTATAATCTTTGCTCGTAACGTGATTGCATTTCCATTGAGAGATTAGATGCCCCGCCCGTGGCATGCTTTATTAGGAGGGCCTCAAAGACACTAGTTTCAGAAGGAAATAAGATGCCATCAGTAATCCAGCATTTCAATTACAAGCTTGTCCACTCATGTGGCTCTCTGGGGACAGGCTGAGACTGCAGACAAGGAGAGATCATCAAGAGTACAGGCAGAGTACGGTGCGTGCGCAATGCAAATGCTCTCTTTCCCAGCAACATATCAGAAAACAACTGTGTGTTTATCGGTGGGCTATCTGAACACAGCAGAAACAGAGATCACAGTAAACAAGCCAGAGTCACAGACCTCTTTTGTATTGTCCTACTATAGATACAGGTAACTAGACTCACTTTCCCAGCTTTAAATGGAGTACTTACTACTCTACTACCCAATTTTCAGCCAGGTATTTTTCGCGATGATAGGACAAGAAGTTCAATCATTCTCTTTTTGCAGACATGACATAATGTTAAAAGCAAGTAAAGCCTATAACACACAAGCCAATAAAAGATTCCTGCAGTTAATACCAAGTGCATGTACAGTTTTTTGTTGAGACAGAGATGTGTTGATTCACTTAATGTAAATAGACCTTTTTTCCAGCAGTTGATAAGCAGAATACCTGTGCCATTAATACATGAATTAGGCTCATTGGCATTAGGTGTTCCAGTTCCAGGGCTGATATGATGGTACGCCGGCCCACTGGCGTGGCTTTTACTGGACACTTAAATGGAACAGAGCCGTCGTTAATGTATTAGTAAAACCTGTGCGTTTCCTGCCATGACAAAATCTAAAATGTCTGTTGTGAAATGGTACATAGATAGGATGTTCTACGGGTAAACAAAATAAAAATATCATTTATTTATAGCGTCACCATAATCTGATGATTTAGACACAGTGGAGGCAGAACGGTTTTTTTAATGCATTAAACTCAACTTTAATAATTATGGTACGAAAAGACAAAAATGAACATTAGTCACTCGACTGACTGACTGACTGAAGACATTATAGTATGGTATTTTACTACTTTGATTCGGCCTTCTCTTCTTACATGGAATCGTTCTCATTCTGAATAGCCATTTCAACCAATCAATCGCCAGGACAACTGAGGAACTCCATACACACCGCTGAAGACTGTGAAGACTGAATCAACAACAGGATATGAGTTTGTGGCAATTTGCATGTTTTTATTCAAGTACCATTAAATTATTAGAAACATCTTCAATATATCATGTAAGTAATTAAACAGGAAAATATCAAGGCAGGAGTTAAAACAAGGATACTAACGGAGGTTCACTCCATTCAGGTCAAACAGTGTCATGGGTGCAGGGTGTTTTGGCTCAACTGGAAGTGGCGCGTGCTGCACTAATGAACAGAGCCGTAATGCAGTAAGTATTAGTAGCATTGTGAAAGCGTCTGTTGTAAGGATTCAAGATGTTTTTTCTTTCCCCCTCATAGATAGTACACTTATATTTGGCTGTTTTGGGCAACATTTGATGGTGACATCACCGTTTTCACAATTCATAAACCAAATCACATCAATTATTGATTAATTGAAATAATCCATAAATCGCAGTGTGCCACAGATGCCAAAACAACTGTCCCACCTGGAGTTTAATGGGTGGGGATTTGCAGCTTGTCACGTGAACTTTTGAAGGTGCACAGTAAAAACACCAACTTCACCATTAAAAGGCAAATGAGTCCGTGACGTATCCACACACCAGACCAAACATGTCCACCCAGCAAGCCTGAATACTATCATCAAAAGCCTCCTCTTATCCTCTCCTCTCTCTCACTCTCTCTCTGCCAGCAGCAAATAAGAAGCATCTAGAGCTAATCACTTGGTAGTTTTCAATCCCCAGCCTCAGCATCCTCCTCCCCCCCCCGCCTAGAAGAGGAAAGCCGGTGTGTGCGGGTGTTTTTGTCCGCTACCATGGTGGGAATTAACGATACCGGGGTGCCTTCTCGTTCCCGCGGGTGATGCCTCGCGGGCTCTACCACTACCGTCCAGACGACGTGGAAACAACGTCAAGAGGCGGAAAAACGGCAGTTTCCAGGAAGACGAGCTGGCTGTCCAACATTTCACATACAACAGCCGCCAAGATCAAGCACTGAAATAGCTTCAGGACTAAGTCCGCCGGTGGATTGAGAGATGCCGCGTTAATGCGGTAATAAAGATGCGCTTGTGGTGGGGAAAACGGCGGCACGGAGCCGTTTTAAAATCAGTAATAAATAGTTACCCACACACTTTCTTGGCCTGATAATACACACAAAATTGATTGCGCTGTTGGAACAGACCCACAACTGTACAACACACACAAACATACTTCAGATTTTATATTTAGTTTTTAAAGGAAACATTCAAAACTAACCTCGGTAGGGTGGACAAAACATATTAGGACACATCTATTGGGAATAAGAAGGGTAGAAAGATATGATGGATTGTGGTTGAAGTATGCGCAACAACCTTATTTTGAATTATTCGTTTGTTAAGACTCAAAAATACAACACTGACTTGACGTGTTTAACCTTTCTGACTTCCTTACTTCCTCCTCAAAATTCAGTGATTCAAAAGTTAGATTTTTATTTGTACGTTTCCACAAGCAAAGAAGTTTGCCAGGAATGCTTGTCAACATGAAAGTACAGTTTCAAACACAACCATATGTACTCTTACTTACTCTCTCCCTGGTGGTAGTGTATGGGGCCTTGGATAATCATAAGCATTCATGTTTTAGGTCCCAGTTTGCACAGCAGGAGCAACACGACCTATTCCATCCATCATAAAAACCGCCTTTCATAGAGGTTTACCTCAGATGTGGCGTGCCAGACGTGTCCCGGGAGAGTGCACAACAAGAGAATTAAGTATTAGAGCAGAGGGGCAGTGAATTGATTGATGTGCATAGTCACCTACTGAACAGACGGAACTGGGTTGCAGGGATTGATAAAGCCCCGCAGGTATGCACGGTGATATATTGCTGTGTCTGTAATGGTTGGACGTAGTTTTGCGTCCACTCTGTGAGATGATTACTAATGACCCAATAGGAAGTTGGACATGTGCAGATCGTATGATGTTCCATATAAGTCCTGTTAATTGGGTTTTATTGAGTCGAGAGTGGGTACTAGCACGTGATAGGTATCATTATTGGATTTGAAATGTGAGCAGTTGACTTCAGCTTGAGCAACGGTATGAGAACAGGCAAGTCTTCTTCATGAGGACCTTTTCAAATAATACCATCCTAGAGAGGACCCTGTGGGTGTCATTTTTGGATCTACGTTCATACGCCCCCTTTAAATCACAGGTCATGACATCCCGAGAAAGGTGAATTGCCACCACCACTCCTCCTGGGATGATACTCTGAGGAACTTTAGAGAATGTACTTTGGAACTGGACTTAGGAAGTAATGAAATCGGGGGAATTGAAAGAATTAAGTCAGAATTATTGTGGGATTATAACTCACTTCGATGTTGTTCTATATTTTACACAGCTCTCCAGCCAAAAATGTTAATTAGAGTCGGAAGTTCACACGGTTAATTGCCCGTGCACCAAAAAAAAAATCCCTATTCTAAGAGTGATGAAAAAAAAACACACTGGGGAGCATCTTCCAGATGTAAACAGTTTCGGGGGAAGTGGGAGAATCTTTTAACAAATGTTTAAAGGGTTGCCATCTAGTATAAAGATGTCACTTCGTGCCCTGCTTTCCCGTCCCCCTTTCCTCAATTTAAAACATCAAAGCTGCTTGTGCACACAAACACACCCCCTGGCACTGTAATCTCTTTCATGATCTTATCCCAAGGTGATTGTCTAAGCGTGCGAGTGTGAGCGCTTATGCAGTTAAGCAATGAAGACATGTTCATTATTAGTCTGGCAGAGACGGGGCCAGGCTTAAGGCTTAAGGCTCGTCAACATCAATATTAGGAATTTGAATAGACAGGATTTTTTAACAGCACCAGAACAAAAAACATAAAGCAACTGGGGGAAAAAACAAGACACTAGAACAAAGAGGGAAACATTTTGGGAAAGTTGCTTCCAGAGCGAGTGTAGCTGTGCTGGTGCACCAAAGCATGCGCAACAACGCGTGTGCAGCGTCTGCGGGACGCCTACGTGACGCCCGTCTGTCCATTGAAAGTGATTGGAATTTACACACACACGTTAGAGGTTTGATGTCATCGCATAGGCGCTATACACACGTTTTTAGTATAGTGTGTTGGCATAAAATGCCCCTCATATAAACACAATACAATAACAATTACAATAAATAAAAGTGCACTGATGGAAGTGGCATGGTGTGGACTGTTTAAATTCAGAGTTGACAGAAACAAAATGAAACTCACTAAACCCGTCTTGGTTAGTGTTTTCATTGTTCCAACAATCACCAACTCTCGTTTGGTCTCAATAAAGTCTTCATTTCATGAGTTACATATAAAATATTCTGGCTCTACATGCTGTCATTGCCTCTCTGATGCCCATCCTGCCTACTGCTCCCCTCCCAGTTGAGCCTCTTATGTCTTGGCCTGTCTGCTGTGTCTACACACTTTCCTTTCTGGCCTCTGTGTGCTTGTTGAACAAAAGTCTGTTGCTGGCCTCACTTTTTCTTTTGAGGCAGAACGTTACATTGGCAAAATAAAATGACAAAACCTCATTACCCCCACACAACATCATCTGTCATCAACAACACCATGAAAGTGACACAAAACACTTCCTTAAGGGAAATTCAGCATTGTTATGGACCTTATTATTATGGCACTAATAATATCATTATTTACGTGGTTATTAATGACATATTGAGTAGCAAAAGAGTTCAGACACACCACCACGCCATGAGAGCTGGAGGGTACTGGGTGTCACTGGGAGACACAGCTGTCACCCATATACTGAGCATAGCAATCTGACATGCTTTTTCTTAGCTCATCAATGTCTCTCCTCAGCTGGCTGACCTCTAGCAGCTTGAGCCTCAGTTCTTCTTCTACCAGCACTCTGCAGTCACTCTCCTCCACTGAAACACTCAATGCTAGACACAGAAAGCACAGTAAAAGTTGTCACGAGATAAGGGATAATATATAATGTGTATCATTCAATAATGTTGAAACAATCACCATAAATATGTAAAGACAGGTAAGATAACTTGTTGTAAAGTAAAGTTGTACATTGAACACTGAAAATATTATATCCTTGTGCTTTATGAGCAGTGGAAATGGACATGTGATGTGTTATATGGTTATAGGGTTAGAGCACATGGGTGCTTCAAAACGGCTCGACGGTGGCCTCTAAAGATTCAACAGTGTTGTAAAAGAATTATTCTGAAGGTAACAAAAAAAGAAGAGTGTTATCATAGGGATCATACATACTAATGAAAACATAGATAGGGAACACTGGACCTTCAACAAGTGTTTCCTTCAACATTCCTTCTACATCGTCATCTAAATCATCAAAAATTATCATGATGATGGGGAGAGCAGAAACATATTTAGAGTTACAAAGAACCTGAACATGTGATGTTTGAAGATGTTTCGGTCTATATTTACATAATATTACAAAAACTGAAAATGATAATTATAACTATGTTTTTAATAAAGTATAATCACCTTGGAATAAGAATCGTTATGATTTTTTTACCTTAAAATTAGCCCGTTATATCTACAGTTACTGCCAGTTAATGTCCTCTTCCATGGAGTTCAGCATGTTGAGCTGAGTGTTTCATGGCCATCATAGTTTCTCGATGAAGGATATTTATTTTATGTTGTATGTCGGTCCCAGCCAACCTGCCCTCTGCTAATAAAACTTTAGGTTATTTACATAACCCCGGTTCTCTGAGTAATATGAGTGAGATGTCTCACTATGGGGATGCATGCCCCTGCTGCAGAACTCAGAAGCATTAATCTCATTACGCCAATCCTAATTGGCTGGTGAAACGTGTCCGTCCGCTCCCGGTAGTACCACCTACCTTAAACAGCCCATGCGGACGGCACCACGTCATTCAAGAAAAGCACCTCTTCTCACTCGCGCAAGCAAGAAGGGTTGTCTGGTGAGACATCTCACTCATATTACTCAGAACTGAAAGTTCCAGAAAATTTATGTGAGACCGCTGGAGGTCCACACCCCAGCGGCCCCTCACAGACTGGCCCTCGTGAATCCTGCCCCAACCTGTCAGGCTGACGTCCGTAGTGACCACCTTCCTGGACAGGATGGAACCCATGGGCACCCCGTGGGTCAGAAAGGACGGGGCTCGCCAGTGGTGCAGCGCCTGGCGCAACCCAGTGTGACCAACACTCTCCGTGCGCCATGACGCTCGGGATCCAGCCCGCATGAGGCCACCCAAAACTGGAATTCCCTCATGCAGAGGCGGCCAAGATGGACTACGAGAATGGCAGAGGCCATCAGCCCAAGTAACCGAAGACACAATCTGAATTGAACAGATTTGCCTGGATGAAAAAGCGCGAGACATGCCCTGAAAGCTTTCACTCGGTCCGCTGAGAGGCGCGCTGTGAAAGTCACAGAATCCAGGGATAATCCCAGAAAGATTGCCGCTTCCGTGCACCGCACAAACACCCTTGGACTTAAAAACAGACCAAAAGGGAGCATGCGGTACTCGTACCAGATCCCCTAGAAAGCAAATCTCAGATACTTTCTGTGGGGAAGATAGATCGGGATGTGGAAATACGCGGCTTTCAGATCAACAGAAGTGAACCAATCACTCTGTCGCACAAGGCGCAGCAGGGATGCGTGCATTAGCATCCTGAACTTGTATTTCCTGAGATATTTGTTCAGAGCACGTAGATCCAGGATAGGGCGAATAACCCTCCCGTTTGGGGACCAGAAAATACCTGGAGTAAAAACCGCTCTGACACTGTGCGGGAGGTACGACACAGATTGCTCCTTTGTTTATCAGTGAGAGGACTTCCTCCTGTAAAACACGAGCTGACTCCCTGAGCCTGGGTGTGTATTAAACCGTCGAATCGTGGGGGAACGGCAGCGAGCTGCAGCCTGTATCCCCGCGAAATTGTCTAACACCCAGGACGGAGCTGGGAGCGCGGCCCATCTCTCCCATCTGGGGGAGAGAGTGGACACACACCGCCACCCCTCCACCGTGAGAGGCCCCAACCGTGGTGCAGTGGCGCCCTCTCTTGGTGCGAATAGTGACATGACCCCCGGGTGCCGCTGAGCATTTCTGCCCGGGGGAACAGCGCAGCGACGGGGGCCACACAGCCCCTACCACAGGGAAAGCTGTGGCTTTCTGCCGAGGGGGGACAGCGGGTGCCGCCACTGCGTTGTTTATTTTGACACATTTGGCTTTTGTTAGCTGCGCCCTCGGCCATCGGCCTGGATGTGACACCGGGACACATTTTATTTTATTTTCGAAAATTTGTGTGAACGTGCGTGCTTGTGGACATGAGAGAGGGGCAACTGCTGAACCCTCTGCCTTCAAATGTCTGTTTCTCCCGGTTCGCTCTGGCACGGTCCGTGGCAGCCGAGAGATGGGGGCATGGTGGGCCTCCAGGTGCACGCTCGAAAGCCAAATGGGTGGAGCTGGAGAACGGGGAATGTCCAGCTGCATCACCGGTGAAGAGAGGGGTGGTCAGGCCGCTCTCTTCCTCTTCCTGGCCTGGTTGTAGACAACTTGCACGGGCAGTGCCGGCGGAGCTGCAACCGGGACCGAGGATTTCCGACTGGGCAGGGGAGCCGGGGCTGGCTGGGGTTTCGGCTGTTTAGGCATTTTAAACTGCGAAACCTGGGAAGCCGTCTGCGCAAAGCTCTTGTACGGCGCAGGTGGAGAGGGAGCTGGGGGCTTTCGAGGGAGGCAAAGCCGGAGAGCTTCGTCCTCCTTTTGGCTTCACACCGCCTTGCATCGAGTCCAACGCGGAGCCAAAAATCCCCTCCGGGACAATGGGCATGTCCAGGACGTCCTTCTTCTCTCTGTCTGACAGGTTGGCGAGGTTGAGCCACCGCGCCCGTTCCTGCAGAACAGTCCCCAGTGCTTTTCCCGTGGCCTGGACCGCGCAGCATTGGACACGGAGACACAGGTCAGTGATGACCGGTATCTCCTCCCATGCAGCTGTGTCCTGAGTTTGCACAAAATCCTCACATAACTCAGCCTGATAAGCCGTGAGCAGGGAGAGGACATTTAGCACTCTGGCCAAAAGCGCCACCGTCTTGTACACCTTTTCAGTCAGGGCAGACTGAAAGACAGACTTGGACGGCAGACTTGGGCTCCTGGAGGACACCGCTGACAGCCAGGGGTGAAGGTGGGCTGCAACGAGTGGCTCCATCGGAGGCATGCGGAGCAGACCCAGGCTCTCCATCGCCTCACAGTCGCGGGATGAGGCCCCGGGGATCGGGCTCCTGCTGCTGTAAGGGCGGTCTCTCCATGAGCTCGCCTCCTCATCCAGCAGCTCTGGGAAGACGGGGAGAAGTTGCTTTGTCGCGCTCTTGGCCAAGGGCAATTTCTTCCACTCGTAGCGGGACCTGGTGGTCTCAGCTATGACAGCGGGCTAGGAGATGGCTAGCCGGGCAGCAGCATGTTTGCACACGTCGAGCATGTCCGAGCTAGGGAGAGGAGAAGCTGATGTGCTGCCCTCATCTCCATCCCGAGAGGCGACGGAGGCTGCGGGCTGGGTAGCCTGGGCTGGCGTCATGAAGATGTTGTCCTCGTCCTGTTAGATCCCGAGTTACCCCTGTACAGGTGGTACTGGTCCAGCTCTCTGTCTCATGGGTCCGATCCTCAAGCCCCTCCCGGGACCGTACAGAGGACTGTTTAAGCTGGTGGCGAGGAGATTCGCCTAGCTTCTAACTGCCTTCGTCCGCACGTCTACCCTGCTTACTCTAGTATAGCACCTGACCGAATAGCCCCTGTGGGCCAAATACTACACTAGCCGCGTGCGTTCACGGCAGCTCTCCTCTCATTGATCTGTGCACTTGGTGTGGTTGCTAGGATATTTTTTAGTGGCTCGGACAGTGAGCCCCAAGGGTCTGTTAATTTCTGTGGGCTATAGTAACCTGTTAGAACCTTATTGGATGTTGAACACACTATACCTCATGATTACACCCTGCAGGAGATGTCATAAAAGTGAGGTCCACAACTTAATCTTTAACTGCAGTGGATATATTTATTGCAAAGTTTAGCAAGGGCGAGCATACAGTTTAATTCATTCAGATTTGATTAATCCTATCCTCTAAAATCACTATCCTTATATTAATAAATTTGATAACCTGGTACGAAGGCTCGTTGGCGAGCGCCTGGTGGTCGGGTCCTTACCCATGGGGCCCGGCCGGGCACAGCCCGAAAAGGCGACATGGGCCCACCACCCATGGGAGAGGTCTCAGGGGGGGAGCGGTGCGAAGAGAGATGGGCGGCAGTCGGAGGCGGGGACCCTGACGGTCCGACCCCCGGTTGCAGAAGCTGGCTCTGGGGACGTGGAACATCACCTCTCTGGCGGGGAAGGAGCCTGAGCTGGTGCACGAGGTTGAGAGGTACCGGCTAGATATAGCCGGGCTCGCCTCGACGCACAGCGTGGGTTCCGGAACCAGTTTCCTTGAGAGGGGCTGGACGCTCTACCACTCTGGAGTTGCCCCCGGCGAGAGGCGCAGAGCGGGGGTGGGACTGCTTGTTTCCCCCCCGGCTCGGCGCCTGTACGTTGGGGTTCACCCCGGTGGACGAGAGGGTAGCCTCCCTTCGCCTTCGGGTGGGGGGACGGGTCCTGAATGTCGTCTGTGCTTATGCACCGAATGGCAGTTCAGAGTACCCACCCTTTTTGGAGTCTTTAGAGGGGGTGCTGGAGAGCGCTCCCTCTGGGGACTCCCTCGTCCTCCTGGGGGACTTCAATGCTCACGTGGGCAGCGACAGTGAGACCTGGAGGGGCGTGATTGGGAGGAACGGCCCCCCTGATCTGAACCCGAGTGGTGTTCTGTTATTGGACTTTTGTGCTCGTCATAGATTGTCCATAACGAACACCATGTTCAAGCATAAGGGTGTCCACATGTGCACTTGGCACCAGGCCAAGGCCGTAGTTCGATGATCGACTTTGTGGTCGTGTCGTCAGACTTGCGGCCACATGTTTTGGACACTCGGGTGAAGAGAGGGGCGGAGCTGTCAACTGATCACCACCTGGTGGTGAGTTGGCTCCGATGGTGGGGGAGGATGGCGGTCAGACCTGGCAAGCCCAAACGTTCTGTGTGGGTTTGCTGGGACGTCTGGCTGAATCTCCTGTCAGAAAGAGTTTCAACTCCCACCTCCGGGAGAGCTTCGCTCATGTCCCGGGGGAGGCGGGGGACATTGAGTCCGAGTGGACCATGTTCCGTTCCTCCATTGTCGAGGCGGCCGACCGGAGCTGTGGCCGTAAGGTGGTCGGTGCCTGTCGTGGCGGTGGCCCCCGAACCCGCTGGTGGACACCGGCGGTGAGGGATGTCGTCAAGCTGAAGAAGGAGGCCTACAGAACCTTTCTGGCCTGTTGGAGTCCTGAAGCAGCTGACGGGTATCGACATGCCAAGCGGAATGCGACCTCTGCGGTTGTGGAGGCAAAAACTCGGGCGTGGTAGGAGTTCGGTGAGGCCATGGAGAGCGACTTTCGAACGGCTTCGAGGAGGTTCTGGACCACCATCCAGTGGCTCAGGCGGGGGAAGCAGTGCACTATCAACACTGTGTTCAGTGGGGACGGTGTGCTGCTGACCTCGACTGGGGACGTCTTGGGTCGGTGGAGGGAATACTTCGAAGACCTCCTCAATCCCACGTCTTCCTTTGAGGAGGCAGAGTCTGGGGACCCCGTGGTGGTCTCGCCCATCTCTGGGGCTGAGGTCACTGAGGTAGTCAAAAAACTCCTCTGTGGCAGGGCCCCGGGGGTGGATGAGGTCCGCCCGGAGTTCCTCAAGGCTCTGGATGTTGTGGGGCTGTCTTGGTTGACACGTCTCTGCAACATCACGTGGACATCGGGGGCAGTGCCTCTGGACTGGCAGACCGGGGTGGTGGTTCCCCTCTTCAAAAAGGGGGACCGGAGGATGTGCTCCAACTATAGGGGGATCACACTCCTCAGCCTCCCCAGGAAGGTCTTCTCGGGGGTCCTGGAGAGGAGGGTCCGCAAGATTGTCGAACCTCGGATCCATGAGGAGCAGTGTGGTTTTCCTCCTGGCCGTGGAACTGTGGACCAGCTCTATACCCTTAGCGCGGCCCTGGAGTGGGGTTTCGGACCCATTGATACGGGCTATCCGGTCCCTGTACTCTCGATGCCAGAGCTTGGTCCGCATTGCCGGCAGTAAGTCGGACCTGTTTCCCGTGGGAGTTGGACTCCGCCAGGGCTGCCCTTTGTCACCGGTTCTGTTCATAACCTTTATGGACAGGATTTCTAGGCGCAGCCAGGGCGTCGAGGGGCTGCGATTCGGTGGCCTTAGGATTGGGTCGCTGCTTTTTGCGGACGATCTAGTCTTGTTGGCTTCATCGGATCGTGACCTTCTAGCTCTCTCTGGAGCGGTTTGCAGCCGAGTGCGAAGCGGCTGGGATGAGAATCAGCACCTCCAAATCCGAGGCCATGGTTCTCAGCCGGAAAAGGGTGGAGTGCAGTCTCCAGGTCGGGGATGAGATCCTGCCTCAAGTGGAGGAGTTCAAGTATCTCGGGGTCTTGTTCACGAGTGAGGGAAGGATGGAACGGGAGATCGACCGGCGGATCGGTGCGGCTTCTGCAGTGATGCGGACTCTGCACCGGTCCGTCGTGGTGAAGAAGGAGCTGAGCCGAAAGGCGAAGCTCTCGATTTACCAGTCGATCTACGTTCCTACCCTCACCTATGGTCACGAGCTTTGGGTAGTGACCGAAAGAATAAGATTGCGAATACAAGCGGCCGAAATGAGCTTCCTTCGCAGGGTGGCTGGGCTCTCCCTTAGAGATAGGGTGAGAAGCTCGGCCATCCGCGAGGAGCTCAGAGTAGAACCGCTGCTCCTCCGCATCAAGAGGAACCAGTTGAGGTGGCTCGGGCATCTCGTGAGGATGCCTCCCCCTGGTGAGATGTTCCGGGCACGTCCCTCCGGGAGGTGGCCCCGGGGAAGACCCAGGACACGCTGGAGGGACTACGTCTCTCGGCTGGCCTGGGAACGCCTTGGGGTCCCCCTGGGAGAGTTGGCAGAAGTGGCTGGGGAGAGGGAAGTCTGGGCTTCCCTGCTGAAGCTGCTGCCCCCGCGACCCGACCACGGATAAGCGGAAGAAAACGGACGGACAGACGGTACGAAGGCTGTTGCTGAGTTACTGAGGTTGGTCCAATTTGGAGAGAGGGAGGGAAAGGGTGAAGCAGTGATCAGTCAATCCAATCCTTTCACGACTGCCAAACTGCTGGATTTCATCGAGAGTCCCTGTCTTTGTCCAAAGCCCAGAAAATCCCCAATACCCACAGCCTCTCCTTGGCAGGATGAACACGAAAAGAATTCTGGTTGGTCCAGTCGAGACCCACAGCCGGGTTGGGGTTAATCCTCCTTGGCTCGGCTCCCTCTTGCCAGCTGTGGCTCCCCAGATTCTTCTCTTTGCGATGTTAGGCTGTTTGTCTGTTCCTTCTCGGTGGTTTAGAGATTAAGTCCGTAGATTCAATGCTCCCGTTTTGGTCTGTCGTCCAGCATGTCTCGAACTTGGGTGCCGGCTGACGAGGATAACCACGATCTCCGTTGTGCAGTGGCTCTTATACTCCCTGTTTGGATTTCCCCCTATCAGGTTACAATGAGTCGCTTGCCGGAGTCCAACCATATTAGGCGGTAGTTCATCCTTCCTGCTCATCCCTCCAGATGTTTCCTGTTTGCTTCACTTGTCCTCTCCCTCTGGTCCAGTTGCACAATATTTCCTGGCCCAACCTCTCAGCATGATTTTGTTTTGGTTACTCACTTAGCTACTAGTTGTTGCAATGATTTCACAATTTCTAGTAATCAAAATCAGAACACAGTTATAATCACTCTTTTCCCTTATGGTTACACTCATTTTAACATTTCATTCTTACATTATTTAATACAGAATCATCATTAATCACATTTCAGTTTAGCTCATTTTTCTCTCTATGTATTACTCACACTCAGACAGAAAGTCCCCAATTATCCAGCCCAGAAGTGGATAGTACCCAAATGTCTGAAGGTTTACGCCATTACTGGTTATACCAGAAAGCCCCCATGACTATCACATTAACTCCTTCGCTGTGTCAGCGGATCAGGGATCTCAACTTACTTGACAGTCCTCATCCTCTGATATGAGGAGGCCCAAGGCGTCAACTTCATCTTCCCCATAGTCCAGTACTAGGACGTCTTCCTCATGCGGGGGGGCCGCGGCTAGGTCAAACTGGGAGCCCCAGCTGGCGCTAGCCTCCGGTTCCGCCACCGCAACAGCCCCCTTTTCCTCTTCGTTCTCGACGGCGGCACCGTCTGAAGGGAGATGGGGGTCATGTCCAGATAAGCTAGCCTGGTGGGCTAGCCATCTGCGGAGACTCTCGTTCGTGAACACCGCACAGTGTTGACACGAGCCAGGGACTTTGATAGCTAGCCAGGTGTGTTGCAGCCCCAGGCAGCTCGAGCAGACCTGGTGTGGATCTCTGCTCGATATCTTGTTCCCACAGTGACAGGGACGGGCCCCAGAGTCTCCAAGCACTCTGGTGTGAGGGGTTTTAGCCTCCATTGCTCGCGAGCTGGTGTGCAGGCAAGGAGTCAAGGAAGTTAACTGGTGTGCTAACTCTGAAGAAACCGAGAGATTAGCTGGTGAGCTAATGCTTGGTACTCGAACAGCCGTGGTGAGGCGTCGAGGAAGTTAGCTGGTGTGCTAACTGTGAAAAAAGCCAAGAGATTAGCTGGTGTGCTAAAACTCAGTACTCGAACAGCCGTGGTGAGGCGTCGAGAACAGTGCTGACCTGGCCGTGGTGGGGCGAGGAATACACTGAGTTCGATCTGGTGTGACCGAAAAAGCTGAAAATCTCCAAGGCTAGGTAGCGCCCGGCAACAGAAGCTAAATAAGATCCGTCTGTGGACAGTTTAGCTAGCTAGCCCAGGACGCGAGATATGCTCCGAGTGAGAAGAGGTGTTTGAATGACGTGGTGCCGTCCGCATGGGCTATTTAAGGTAGGTGGTACTACCGGGAGCGGACGGACACGTTTCACCAGCCAATCAGGATTGGCGTAATGAGATTAATGCTTCTGAGGTCTGCAGTGGGGGCGTGCATCCCATAGTGAGACACTGAGCAAAATATTATGAAAGAGAACTAAAGTTACAACAGGAAACCTTTTTTTTCTCCGAGTATGTTGTTCTGTTTTGGTATTCTGATCCTTTAAGTGTATGTGAAAAAACAAACAATGTGTACATTATACACTTACATTTCATGCCCAGAAGCAGAGACAGGTTGGGCTCTTTCCCCTGTGCTCTCTGAGCCAGGATGCCACACAGAGCCTGCAGGTCCAGTAGACACAAAGACATCTCTTTCAACAGCCGGCCCACTTCTGGTGTCTTCACATGGGATAGAGGATGCATCAACAGCCCTTCATTCATCTGCCACTGCTTCTAAAAGGGAAACAAGTGCATATATTTTTTCAGTAACTTAGCTCTCTACAGCCAGCAATTGCTCTTGTGCACTATAATCCTGGACATGAATTCTGTGTTAGATAATACACCTAACTCTGTCAATGCATTCAAGAAGCTTTAGTTACAACTAGAACATTTCTAAAGAAATTTTGAGTGTGCCTGACTCTGGCCCCGTCACCCCCATACATTATTACTGACACTGCTCAGCAAATTCAGAATTAATACAACAAGCTGTGTCATCACTGCCTTTTTAATGGGCTTTTATTTTGAAGGGACTCTTATTTTGAAAGACTTGTCCTGTGTGTGTGTGTGTGCATGCATGTGTGCTTGTCCTGTCTGTGTGTGTGTGTGTGTGTGTGTCTGCCCTGTCTGTCTGTCTGTGTGTGGTGTGTCTGTCTGTCTCTCTATCTATGTGTCTGTGTTTGTGTCTGCGAGAGACAGCTTTTGTGTGTGCGCGACAAAAACTCTGGGAGGAGAAGCGAACCGAGAAAACCATGGAAGAAACGGAAGACGAACTAGAAAATTTATAAAGAAATTTTGAGTGTGCGTGACTCTGGGCTGTGACTCTCCCCCATACATAATTGACACTGTTGAGTAGTTTACAGAATACTTGAAAATTTCTGAAGAAATTTTGAGTGTGCCTGACTCTGACCCCGTCACCCCCATACATTATTACTGACACTGCTCAGTAAATTCAGTACTAGAAAATTCCTGCAGAAATTTTGAGAGTGACGAGTGGGCTGTTGCCGGGGGTCTGTATTCAAAAAGCACACCTCAAATAGTAATTATTAACATGTTTATTTAGACACAGGAGCAGCTAGCGCTTACGTGCTCGCAATTAACATTAGCATGTTAACATTAGCTTGTTGGCATTAGCATGTTATCCTTAGCATGTTAACGTTGATGCACTAGCAATTAACATTAGCATGTTAGCATTAGCATGGTAACATTAACATGTTACCATTAGCATGCTAACGCTGGTGCGCTAGCGGTTAGCATTAGCATGTTAACATTAGCATGTTAGCACTGACGCACTAGCAATTAACATTAGCATGTTAGCATTACCATGTTAACATTAGCCTGTATTTAATTCCTAGTGGCTAATGTTAATTAGCATTAACATGTTAACATTATCATGTTAGCAATTAACATGTATTTAATTACTAGTGGTTAATGTTAATTAACACTAATTTTAGCATTGGTCGCTAATGTTAGCAAATTGCATGTCTTTACAGCTAGCGTTAACGCGCTAGCTGCTCTGCTGTCTCTGTCTGCCATTTTAGACAGACAAGTTCAAATTAAGTGCCAAGAACTACTAAAATGGCCACCACTAGGCATCTGCCTGCTGGCCCCTCTCCCCTCTCCTCCTTCAAGCAGGCTGAGGTTGCCAAGCAACCAGGACCTAATCAGCAGCAGCTAAAATGTCAGTTAGAAATCCTGACAGAGACTGAGAGAAAATGCTGAGACCTTCCCTCGATGAGGAAGGATTTCTGGCCAAACCGTATTTCCAATCATTGAACCGACATGATTTCTGGCCAAACCGTATTTCCAATCATTGAACCGACATAACTGAGAGCATCCTGTCCCCTTTCTGAACGTCTACATAGTCGTTTTGTGTCCATAAATGAAGAAATGTGCCCTTAGGGGCAAGAGAGAGAAACGTTACTTCTGCTTTCCTCCAGAAAATTTCCCGCCTTTTTAACATGGGAGTATATGAGGCTGAGGATGGGAGTTGCTGCCGCATATTTGCGCGAAAAATATATTTGACAAATTTTCCTACGTTTGTAGCTATAAATGATTTCTGTAGCTTGACATTTGCGGCCACAATTGCAGTTTACAAATTTATTTTTCAACGACTTTTTCTCTCCCTCTCCACTCTAGCGATGACATCACTCACTCTAGCTCTCCAAAGTTCTCGCAATACACACCCATTCATTTTTTGGTGTGGTTTTTGGCGATTTTCGGCAAAACCGTTTGCCGAAAAGTCATAGCAATCGATTCCCAGCTGAGCCGGTCGTTTTGATACCCGTTTTGTGTGTGTGCGACAAAAACTCTGGGAGGAGTAGCGAACCGAAAAAAACAAGGAAGAAACGGAAGACGAATAAAGACAGGAATAAGCTCGAGAGGATTTAAAGAGTGTGCTCTTTCAGGCACACTCAATAAGCGCGGTGGATAACATATAGTGTGCACCTTGCACGCACACTCAATAAGCCCGAGAGGTTTTAAAGAGTGTGCCTGAAAGAGCACACTCTTTAAAACCTCTGTTCTTCAAATAAAGATTTGAAGAACAATGCCCTCTGGGCATCCACACCAATAAAGATTTGGATAACAATAGTGTGGATGCCCAGAGGCCATATAAGCGCGGTGGATAACAAAGTGTGCGCCTTACACGCACACTCAATAAGCGTGGTGGATAACATATAGTGTGCGCCTTACACGCACACTCAATAAAGACGAGAATAAGCCCGAGAGGTTTTAAAGAGTTTGCTCTTTCAAGCACACTCAATGAATACTCAAATAATCTATATAAGAAATAATTTCTTCTTCTTTGGAGAAACAGACAATATTTCTGTGTGGAGTTTGCATGTTCTCCTGTCTGTGTGGGTTTTCTCCAGGTATTCCGGTGTTCTCCCGCAGTCCAAAAACATACACAGAAAGGTTAAAAGGTTCATTATTGCATATAGGTGTGAAAGTGAGTGTGAATGGTTGTTTATGCCCTGTGATGACACCTTTCTAGTCTTCCAACCACTCAAAGCCACACTACATATCTCATTCACCCATTCACACACATTCATACACTGAGGGCATTAGCTCTAGGGTTGTCCAATATATTGATACTCCAATGGCATATCCGGATACAATACTAATTTGCCAAGGTATCGATACTGCAGTGCGTGCGCACTCGACAGGCAGTGCAGCAGGTAAGACAGCGTCCGGCAGCCAGAGACACATTTCTGCTGACAGTATGGCCAGTGGGGCTGCAGGAAGGCCAGGCAGCCAGTCTTGGTTGAAAATGAAAAAGGCAAAAGCCTTGTTTGGAAATATTTTGCATACAAGGCAAACGAAGAAGGGAAACTGAAAGATCTTGACAAGCCTGTGTGCAAACAGTGCTTTAAAGCGGTGGCAACGAAGTCGAGCTGCACAACTAACTTGGCCAAACATCTGAAGGAGCAACACCCTAGCCTTCATGATGAATTCTGACAGGTTAGTAAAGCTCCCGTTCTTCATTTAACTGAATGTATTAAAATTATTACTGATGTTAGCGTGGCCAGTGGCCCACATTAATGTTTGTTTTGTCATTAGCTGTGGCTAGCATGCTACATTTTCTGATTATTTAACTAGCATCTGTGCTTCTACTGAGAAAGCATGTTCCATGTTGAGATTGAAAACGCTTTGTTTTAGTTTTTCATGTTAATAAAAATATATTTTATGCCTTTAAGTATTTGTCATTTTTTATCCCCAAAGTATTGAAAATGGTTTCGAGCATCGAATATTGTCCTGGGTATCGATATCGAGTTTGAAATTTTAGTATCATGACAACCCTAATTAGCTCCCATGCAAGATGAGCTGGCGACTTGTCCAAGCATGTACTCCGCCTCTTGCCCAAATTCAGAGGGGATAGATTCCAGCCCCACCATGACCCTGATGAGGATAAGCAATTACAGACATGCCCATGGCAACCCACCCCACCCCCCACCACCGGACAACCTGCTACACTTGCTGCAATGCCTGATCCTGTTTGAATTCATGTTTGCTCTTTACAATATTGTCATCAAGCCACTTGCATAGATCTTTGAGATATTATAGATATTTGAACAGAAAACCACTCATCACAAAATCAGATGCAGTATGCAGATGATATCCTTCTATTTCTAACAGACTCACCAAATTCCCTTACACAAGTCTCCACCGTTATGGACATATATTTTAATGTGTTCCATAAAACTGTTTGCTGCAACAACTTACCCATCTACTTGACTGAAAGAGTAGAAGCAGTAAAAATACTACAAAAATTAAATAACATTTTATTAAATAGAAAAATTTCTAAAGAAATTTTGAGTGTGCCTGACTCTGGCCCCGTCGTCCCCATGCATTATTACTGACACTGCTCAGCAAATTCAGTACTAGAAAAGAAATTTTGAGACTGACGAGTGGGCTGTTGCTGGGGGTCTGTATTCAAAAAGCACACCTCAAATAGTCATTTTTAACATGTTTATTTAGACACAGGAGCAGCTAGCGCTTACGTGCTAGCAATTAGCATTAGCATGTTGGCATTAGCATGTTATCTTTAACATGTTAGTGCTGAAGCGCTAGAAATTAACATCAGCATGTTAACATTAGAATGTTAGTGTTAGCATGTTAGCATTTTAGCGCTCATGCGCTAGCAATTACCATTAGCATGTTAGCGGTGATGCGCTAGCAGTTAGCATTAGCATGTTAACATTAGCATGTTCACATTACCATGTTAACATTAGCATGTATTTAATTCCTAGTGGCTAATGCTAATTATCATTAGCATGTTAACGCGCTAGCTGCTCTGCTGTCTCTGTCTGCCATTTTAGACAGACAAGTTCAAATTAAGTGCCAAGAACTACGAAAATGGCTGCCGCTTCTGCCTGCTGCTGATCTGCACCTGTTAAAATGTCAGTTAGAAATCCTGAGACTGAGAGAAAATGCTGAGACCTTCCCTCGAAGAGGAAGGACTTTTGGCCAAACCGTATTTCCAATCATTGAACCGGCTTAACTTTCAGCATCGTGAGCCCTTCCTGATCGTCTACATAGTCATTTTGTGTCCATAAATGAAGAAATGTGCCCTTGGGAGCAAGAGAGAGAAACGTTACTTCTGCTTTCCTCCAGAAAATTTCCCGCCTTTTTAACATGGGAGTATATGAGGCTGAGGATGGGAGTTGCTGCCGCATATTTGTGTGTCAGGCCAAAACTATATATTTGACAAATACAACAGTGGTATCACTGCGACCGCCTCGAATTATCCTACATTTGAGGGGATAATCACGTCTGTAGCTGTGCATTTGCGGCCACAGTCGCAGTTTACAAATGTATTTTTCGACGACCCCCCCCGACGACTTGGGCTCTTATTTTGAAGGGACTCTTATTTTGAAAAACTTGTCCTGTGTGTGTGTGTGTGTGTGTGTGTGTGTGTGTGTGCTTGTTTTGTCTGTGTGTGTGTGTGTGTGTGTGTGTGTGTGTGTGCGCGTCTGCCTGTCTGTCTGCCTGTGTGTGGTGTGTCTGTCTCTCTATCTATGTGTTTGTGTTTGTGAGAGACAAGGATAAAATGGCCGACATTAAAAATGTAGTCTTGATAGTCTGATATCATATAGAGACTTCAAAAAAGTTAGTCAAAGGCATGCTTGAGGTTGCCAAGCAACCAGGGTGAGCTGCAGGTCAGCGTATTGTCACAGGTGCTGCATGCACTGTGTCTGTCCCACTGAGATGCACAGTATATGTCTGAATGTCCCCTCGAAGGTGGCCAAAAAAAACCTATAAGGTATGCATCAAACCAAAATCTGAATGACCAGAAGAACGCTCGTCTTGTGTATAATGTCTGTGCCAAGTTTCAGGCGAAAATTGTATAAACTTTGGCCGTAGGACTCAGAGAAAGCACAATTGCTCCCTGCGTCTTCTAGAAAATTCTATGCTCCAAAAACCATGGGAGTCTATGAGGCTGTGGAGGGGGGTACTCGATCAATTAGCCTGTATGGAGCCAAAACTATAAAAGAGACAGCTTCAACAGTGTTATCACTGCGATCACCTCGAATTTTCCTACATTTGAGGGGATAATCATGTCTGTAGCTGGGCATTTGAGGCCACGGTAGTCAAATCCGTTTTATTTTTTCACTGATCGTTCTCTCCCCTCTCCACTCTAGCGATGACATCACTCACTCTAGCTCTGGAAAGTTCTCGCAATACACACCCATTCATTTTTTGGCTTAGTTTTTCTGGATTTTTGGCAAAACCGTTTGCCGAAACTCTTAGAAAAGTCAGAGCAATCGATTCCCGGCCGAGCCGGTCGTTTCGATACCCGCTTTGTGTATGTGCGACAAAAACTCTGGGAGGAGTAGCGTGACAAAAAAAGGGCGGAAGAATAATAATAAGCGCGGTGGATAACATATAGTGTGCGCCTTGCACGCACACTCAATAAGCGCTGTGGATAACATATAGTGTGCGTTTTCAGGCACACTCAATAATAAGCGCGGTGGATAACATATAGTGTGCGCCTTGCACGCACACTCAATAATAAGCCCGAGAGGTTTTAAAGAGTGTGCTCTTTCAGGCACACTCAATAATAAGCGCGGTGGATAACATATAGTGTGCGCCTTGCACGCACACTCAATAAGCGCTGTGGATAACATATAGTGTGCGTTTTCAGGCACACTCAATAATAAGCACGGTGGATAACATATAGTGTGCGCCTTGCACGCACACTCAATAATAATAAGCGCGGTGGATAACATATCAATTACCCCAGTGCAACACATTTCATATTCAACACTCACAAACAAGTTTTACTGTAAAAATAAAAAACAAGCATCATCTTGCCACCCATCTACAACACATAAAAATACACATACAAGGAATTTACACTTTCAAATCCCCCACTTCTTTAACAGTGAAATAAAAAAACAACATTTTTTAAAATTCACTTCAATATGGAATAACCCAGATTTTCAGGCAACCCCTTGAGGAACCCTAGTAACCTCACCGGACCATGGCAAGTGCCCAGAGGTGCCAAATTCAATTTTAAGTACTGTATTGCTCCTGATGAGCAGATGGCAGCCTCTGTCACTATTCACACACACAAATGCACACTACTTCATAACATATAGAAACTCTTGATCAGTTGTTGTATGTGAGCCATACTGTATGTCTCCCAAAGTTGGTGTGGACTCAGAGAGACAAAGTTGTCTGATTTGTCAAATACATAGTAGATACGTTCTTAGAGGAATCTAAACAACCTTAGAAAACTCACTAGTAATGATCAGTAACCACATCAATTCCTGGCTTATAATGTATTCTGCAGCAAGACAGACAGAGTAAACAGTTATACCTGTGGGAAGTCTCCACATGGGATGGCCAGGCTTTCCTTCTTTTCTAGTGGATAAGACTCTTGATGAAGGCCTCTTTTCTTTTGCAGTCTTGTACTTGTGGCCTAACAAAGCACAACATGTGACAGGTGAGCCTGAATTATTCTTTAGAAGAATATACAGCAGGTTTCAGAAATTATTACGTTCTTAATAATCAATAATGAAATTTCATGTTGAGAGGTATTCTACTGAAAAAAGAAGAAGAAAAAGAAGAAGAAGAGAGAAACTTCAATGAGAGTGAAGAGCAAACTGCATACCGAGATAAGTTAATTGTGGAGTGTGGTACTGCTAATATTGAGAAGATGTTGGACAGTAAACTGAAATACGAAAAATTTGAAAACTTAATTGAGAGGATGGAGACCTTGGAGCAGCAGGTCTCAGAACTCGAGGATGTGTTGGCACAGCCCTGCCAAACATCTCCATGCACAAGCCATACTCTCAGTATCATCCTACAACATCTGGATCTTGGCAAAGAGACCATTGCTGAACCTTAACCTCTCCATAAACTTCCAGAAGAAGCAGTGTTCAACGCGGTCAAATGCCTTTTCTTGAACCAAATGAGATCAATCCAGTGTTTATGCCTCCAAAACATCCTAAATAGGTAGATATTATCTACCATAGACCTACTGGGCAGGAGTGTAATGATGGCCCTGCGACACGACAAAGGCAGTAACCCCAAAGCTAGGCTCTCATTAAACACCTCCATTATGTCGTGGGCCTAGATATCACAGAAAGCCATGTAAAAATCCACTGTGATACCTGCAGCCTTTCACCAGTGAAGAGTAAAACTCAACTGTTCTCTGCCCGATCAGGCTTGGCTCTGTCAGCTCTTGTTCTTTCTCTGACAGCAGAGAATGGATCGGCCTCTTCTACCTTTGTCCAGCCCAAAAAAAAAAGCTTGAAGCATCCATCGCAGAGATGTCCTAGTCCCGGGACCTGACCAGCGCACCCTGTACCATGGTGTCCAGTAGGTTGATTTGATGTTCTTCTTATGTAAAGTGTCTTTGAGTACCTTAAAAAGCTCTTTTAAATAAAATGTATTATTATTATTATTAAAGCCATCTTTTTAGTCTTGAGGATGCTTGTGAACAACAGGTGGTGTAATCCCGGACATACTACCGCGAAGGAACGTTTCTGTAGCCCGGACATTGAACTGTTAGCCGTGAGCATGCGTCCATATTATCTGCCAAGGGAGTTTACGTGCGCCATCATTATCGTTGTTTACATTCCGCCATCAGCTGATGCCGGTGCCGTGTGTGACGTCATCACCTCAGTCACAGCCAGACTGCAAACAGACCATCCTAATGCATTCATGGCCATTTCCGGAGACTTCAACCACACCACTCTCTCTGTTACACTCCCAACCTTTCAACAGTTTGTGACCTGCCCCACCAGAGACAATAAAACCTTGGACTTAATGTATGCTAATGTTAAGGAGGCACACAACTCCACTGTCCTTCCACCCCTTGGCAGATCTGATCACAATCTGGTACTTCTCACCTCCAGATACAGATACCCATTGTTCACAAGCAGCCTGTGGTCACCAGGACAGTTAGGAGGGGTCACATGAAGCTGATGGGTCCCTGCAAGGTTGTTTTGAGGCCACAGATTGGGATGTACTGTGTGAGCTCCATGGTGAGGACCATCAATGCCATGACTGACGACATCACAGAGTACATCAACTTCTGTGTTGACAACATTGTACCCACCAGGAGGGTGAGATGCTTTCCAAACAACAAGCTGCTAAATAGGAAGAGGAGAGCTTTCAGGGACCGGGAGCTACTGAGGAGCGTGCAGAGGGAGCTGAAAAGAAAGCTGAGGGAAGGCAAGGAGGCATATCAGGAGAAGCTAGAGCGAAAACTCCAGGAAAACAACGTGAAGGATGTGTGGTCAGGGAGGAGGATGATCACTGGATTCAAGAAAGGGGGAGACAGCCTGAGGGAAGCCTGGACAGAGCGAATGAACTGAATGTATTCAGTTTACTGAGGGGGTACTGTACTCCCCCCTGATGTTTGATGTCATCGCATAGGCACTGTACATGCCCCTCATAACATACACACACACACCTACAAGCTACAACTACAATCTCTGCTAAGTATTGCACTTCACTTTGATATGGACTGAATCAACAAGGAAGACAAAGAAGACCTCCCAGTGATGACTGAAAACCTTCATCAGGTTATAAGATATGAAGAGTTAAAAATGACTACTACTTCTACTTTTGTATCACACTGTCGAGTTGTCATTATCACACTTTTTCATTCTGTTATTAAGAACATACACCCAAGGTTGAGAATTTGAGTGTGTGGATCTGCTAATTACCGTACCGCTAGTTGTGAGGTCAGTCTTTCAATCTGTTCTTTTTGATGCTGAATCAGCTGGTGGGAAATAAAAGTAACACATTAATGAGTTTTTGACTTTAATTGCGTATGTTTTCATGCATTTGTGCATGTGTATGTTTAGTATGCTACCCTGCCACTGTGGTCTTTTTGCTCCAGAAGTTGAGTGTTTTCCACTTCAAGCTGCTTTAGGTCCTGCATTGGCAACCTCACCCCATCGCCCAAACATTGCTGCACCTTCTTCTGTAGGCTTTACAGAGAGAGAGAGAGAGAGAGAGAGAGAGAGAGAGAGAGAGAGAATTTGAATACACCTTACAACAATCTGACAGCAGCTGTTTACAATGATAGACATTAGTTGATTATATGTACCCGTGTACAGATACAATCAACTCCTTCTCTCTCTTTGCCTGCATCTCAATCTTGATGCTCTTCTCTGTAATCAGAGAACATCCTTCCTCGAGGCTCTTCTGTAACTGAGACAGGGTCTTCTCCAGATCCTTGGCTTTCTGCTGTACCTCCTCCTGCTGAGCACACACAATCAAACACTGTGGTCATTAGAATTGAGCAATGTTTTGATCAATGTTACTACAGTATTTGAACTGTTGTACACTAACGCTACCTCTGAACAACACAATAGATGCTCTCAAACAAGGCACCAAATTAATACATTTTTTCACCAATTAATTCACTTTGGACATGAGAATTTGCAGACTGCAATTTGTTGTCATGTGACCATCAGGAACCAAATTATTTCGGGCCTAAAATGTGTATAATGCAAGTTAGTGATTTGCCAATGTATGAAACCAATCATGTAAAGATTAGCCTGATCTAATTGTCTATTATAATCATAATCGGGTGTTGGCATAATCAGTTGTTAGGCTCATTATGGTTTCAGTTCAAATTACTCTTATATTATGTATGTTATGTATGTTTAGTTACATTATGTATGTGACATAATGGTCTGTGTCTAACCAGCTAGTTCCAGTTCCTTCCAGTTTGTTTTAACAGGGCTGGCTCTCTAGCTGCTCATCATCCTTACAGAAAGCGGCTACCAATGCTGAAGCCCAAGCAGCGGTTATCTAACCCTGAAAACTCCACTTGTCTGAGTTGAGGCATGTGGAACCACTGACAGTCTTGACTATGTCCTGCCACGGATATAGATGGGGCTGAGTTTGAGACTGACTGAAGACGTGATGCACCCTAACCCTTTGTCTAGGTCTACGCCTGTTCTTGCACTGTGTAACTTTGTGTAACTAATATTGGCTGGCTGCTATGTATTGTGTTTAGGGCTGCCACGATTAGTCGATTAGTCACGATTATGTCGACGAACAAAAGCATCGGCTTTTTTTGTTTGTTTTTTTACTTTGCTTTTCTCTTGAAACTGCGGCAGCAGCTTCCACTGCCGCGTCTGCCTTTCTGTCACACACACACTACGCACATGCGCAGTAGTGGTAATAGGCGTCAGGCCTGACTGTACCGTAAATGATACCATAACACAGACCCTCCAGGAATTCACGATGTTGCTATTTGCAAATCAGTCGAGTCATTTTCCAAGTTGCCAACTCAGCAACAGACAGGAGAAAAGTAATAACCTGGCAGCTGCCTCACATGCTGCAGTAGTGTCAACATAGTGTTGCTTTATTTATTATTATTATTATTTTCAATTTTTTCATTCTGTTGCCATGACACCGAGTAGTTGGCAGCCAATTACAGCAGCTCTGAACACTTTTTTGTGTTTTCAATACTTTTAGTACTTTTATTATGTTTTTTTATCGGTGAACCACTGGAAGTAGGTAAAGCTAATATACTCTCTGTGGAAAGAGATCCCTGCTAAAGTGAGGAGAAGGAGACAGGGATGCAGAGCTGGATCTAAGCACAGAGAGTGTTCTTTTGTACATGGGGAGACCACTACACCAGTTAATCCTCGAGGATGCCCTTATTAATTTATGTATGCTACTGTAACAAATGAATTCCCCTGGCGTGGGATCAGTAAAGTCTATCTTTTTATTTCCACTCATCTTTACATTAAAGGAAGGTCTGTTTTCAGAAATTGGAACCAGACAAAGAGACCTAAAGCAGAGAGAAACTCAGTGCAAAGGTCTCATGTTTTTACTTTAACATTCAAAAAACTAATCACATGTTTAGTCCTTCCCTTTATCTGGGTGAGACAGAGACAGCTACAAAAAGTGACAGGGCTGACAAAGAACACAAGAAATAAATCAGGGCTTATTTTTAGAGGTTACTGTCCAGTCAAAATAAAATGTGAAAACTGCAGAAACATTTGTGAACCTTCCACAAATACCTTTAAAGTAATGGACCTTTCCAAAGGCCTGAATTTATTCGAATAACTAAATTATCTGTATCCATATAGCTGCACTTGGAATGGGCGGAGGCAAAACTAGAAGTGGGCTGGACTGTAGTTAAAGTTCTTCATTTTACCCCTTTTCTTCGTTTTTGATCACAAGAGTATAAGGGCTATTTACAGAATATTCTATCATCCAAATACTTGCTCAAATCTACTCAATATACTCCCAAACGAAGACATACACGACGTACATACAACTGCGGAGTCCTGGTGCAGACAGTCCACACAGTTGCAAACAATTTGATGTTTATGGATGCACACAAAACCCACGTGTATATCCTCTGATGATGAAATCTATGTCAGGCTGACTCGAGCATACTCATGGACACAGAAATTTGGACTTTAGTCCCCTTGGATCTCTGACACTTGAAGTTATTTGTAATGTAAGTGATAGGTGTGTGTTAACATGTGTGTGTGTACCTGCTGGGACTGGGCCTGCACCTCGTCCAGCGTTGGTAGGTCAGACAGGTATTTCTCCAGTGTCTCTATACGTTGCTGTTTTTCTTGGTTCTGTTCACTCTCTCTCTGACACTTTTTTTTCAGACTACTGATGTAGCGATCTCTTGTCTTTATCTGTTGATAAAAAACAGGTTTATGGTTCATGACAGTTATGTTAAAATACAGCACAGTGCAAAAGTTTCAGGCAGGTGTGAAAAATGCTGTAAACTAAGAATGCTTTCAAAATATAAATAAGTGTTTTTTTTTTACATCTATTTACAAAATGCAAAGTGAGCAAACTAAAGAAAAATCTAAATGAAATCAATATTTGGTGTTACTACCCTCTGCCTTCAAACCAGCATCAATTCTTGTAGGTACACTTAGACAAAGTCAGGGATTTTGTAGGATTGTAGTCAGGTGCATGATCAACCAAGTATACCAAACAGGTGCTAATCATCAGTTTCACATGTAGGTTGAAACACCGTCATTGACTTAAAGAGAAACATCCTAAAACTGGAAGAGGCCAGAAGTCCTGGACGTGATGGTATGGCCCCCACAGAGCCCTGATCTCATCATGGAGGCTGTCTGGGATTACATGAAGAGACAGAAGGGTTTGAGGAAGCCTACATCAACAGATCTGTGGTTAGTTCTCCAAGATATCTGGAACAACCTACCAGCCAAGTTCCTTCAAAAATTGTGTGCAACTGTACCTAGATGAACTGATGCTGTTTTGAAGTAAAGGGCAGTCACACCAAATATCAATTTGATTTAGATTTCTCTTATATAATTGATGAAAATAAACTGTTAACATTTCCATTTTGAAAGCATTTTTAGTTCACAGCATTTTTTCGTACCTGCCTAAAACCTTTGTACAGTACTGTATATCAAAAAGCAATGTGTATCCTTTGCAATTCATCAGGTAGTATCAGATCGAACCGTCTGCTCACTTTCTTTGTATTAATGATTGTGAATTCTGTTTTCAGTTATTTTCTGTACCTTTTCCTCCAGTTTCCTGATGTCTTCTGTATATTTCCGTGTGACTTGCTTGAAGAACTCATTCAAATGGAGTACTTCCAGTTCAGTTACCACTAGTTTCCTACTAAGTTCTTCGTCAGATGGCTGTTTGCTTGGTCTTCTCATTGCTGATTCCTTTAGAAGAACCAGAACTTGTGCTGTTACTTTTCTTATGAATTTGATGACATTATCAAATTATGCATCTGGTCATTCATCACAGAAATGAGCCACCTTAGTATTTAAAATGTGGAAGTCATCAAACCATCCTCTCTGGCTCTGCAGAACCTGCTGTGCTCTAAGCTCATTCTCCCTGATCCGGGCATGGAGCTGCAAAATCTGCTGCTTTTGTCTGAAACACAGAATCCCCCCCTGCTTAGAGAACATAGAACATACTAATTAGTATGCCAGACAAAGATAGAACGTGAATTTGAGTGAACAAAATAATCAGAAAGAAAACCAGTACAACAGGACATAGCAAGGAAATAACAATGACAGTAAGTCATTTTAGTGTTGTAAATCTGGCAGGTTTGCAGCTCTTCCATAAGTTTTAAACTTCCTTATAATGCTCTCAATGGTACCTCTTGAAATATTACATTTCTTGGAAATCTTCTTATACCCATGCCCTACAGGTGTTTTGTGGAATGTAATAACAATTTGTTGTTGTTGTTGTCGTCGTCGTCGTCGTCGTCGTCTTCGTCGTCGTCGTCGTTGTTAGAGAGTCAACCTTTCCATTAGCATTTTCCCCTTGGCACTTTGCTGGGCCTAGGTCATGGGTCGGCAACCCGCGGCTCTTTGATCCCTTTGATCTGGCTCCCTGTGACTTTTGAAATTAATTGATGACTATTAAATTAAAATGTATTGTAGCGTTACAGAACTGTGTTATTGTTGGCCATAACCACGCCAAACGACATAACAGGTCCCACACATCAGCCTCACTCGTCATACTTCATCCACTCTCACTCACACACGCGCGCTCCCCTTCTCACCTGCTTCCCCGCCCCCTTGCTCTCATTCAGGTGCATTTACACACCATGGGAAACCACAGAACTCAACATCGTAACACTGTAACATTACTGCAGGGTCGCTACAGTATCTTGTCCAGTCCTGACCTGCAGACGCTGTGCGCTGAGACTCAGGAGCAGAAATCACATTAACTAAGTATGATAAATATTTTAACTGCCTATTATTTTGCATATTCATATTTCTTTTATTATTCAGGTTGACAGCCAACGCCCGTTCCAGTAAAAGGATGACGGCACACAAAAAGACGACGGCATTTTTTTTCGTTTGCTGCCGGTGGATAATTTAAGTTTGACGGTTTTTCATAAATACAAGAAGGACTCAAATAGACATTAAGTAGTTAACTTGAACTTTGGCCTACTAAGGCTGACTGTTTCTTTTTTTTTTTTGTTGCACAGAATGTTTTTGTTTCATGCAGAAATGTTACTTAATTTTGTTTTCTCTCTCTGCAGTCCTTCATTAAATGTAATAAAAAAAAACGTTGCATGCCGTGTCATTTTGAATGTCAAAAGGGTTTTGCGGCTCCCGGTGCTTTCTTTACGGTGAGAAACGGATTCAAATGGCTCTTTGAGTGGTAAAGGTTGCCGACCCCTGGCCTAGGTTGAGACCGTAGTCTTTTGCTCCATTTGTGTGCAGAGACTTCTGTGCTTCTTCTCTTTACTGGGAGGACACTGACTGCTGTCTAGTGTAGATAACATGCTGATTATCAAATCAAATCAAATCAAATCAATTTTATTTGTATAGCCCAAAGTCACAAAGTACATTTGCCTCAGAGGGCTTTACAATCTGTACAGGGAGTGACACCCTCTGTCCTTAGACCCTCGGTTCGAGTGAGGAAAAACTTGCCCACAAAAACCCTTTAACAGGGAAAAAAGGTGGAAGAAACTCATATAACCGCACTTCAAAACACCTGAACTATCTGAAGACCTGGAAACAGGATCATGTGTTTGTTTTTGCTTTAATGGATATTAAATTCATCACTTGTATGGTATTTTTTATTATTTTTCTTCATTCCATTTGTTCTAATATTGTCTGTGATTTGTGTGTGTTATAATTGATTGTTCTTAGTTTGTGCTGCCGCCTGTCTTAACCAGCACTCCCTTGAAAAAGAGGTTTTTAATGGCACAGTCATCTACCTACTGCAGAGATACCTCTTACACATGGAGAACATTGGCAGCACACACGTTTTTAATTTCCAGTGCTCTCAATACAATACAGTATCACTTCTCTGGTGAAGGCTAGTAGGAGCTGGAGTAGACTCCCACTTGGGTGTGTGGGCTATCAACTACCTTACTGACAGACCATAGTTATTTGATGCTTCATGACTGTGTATTGGGTTTGCCGCACAGGGTACCATGCTCTCTCATTTTCTTTTCACCCAACACTCATCAGACTTCAGACACAACACAAACAACTGTCACCTCCAGAAATTCTTCTCTGATACATTTTCTGACACTGTAGTGGTATCTGCAAACTTCTATGCAGTGGGGGAGGAAGCATACCAAAGACCAGTGACAGAGCGGGTCACCCAGTAATGGGCAAGATACTCAACCACAAATGGCTCCAGATGGCTGTGTCATCAATGTGTAACGGTCGGTGTATGGGTGAGTTTAGCATCCTGTGGGGACCATGGCAGCCACTGCTATCAGAATATTTAAGGGTTAACGTAACTCAGTCTGTCGGGATTTGACTTGGGAACCGGAGGGTGGCCGTTTAAGTCTAGTATGAATGGTGGACTGATAGCTGAAGAGGTGCCAGTTCACCTCTGAGGTGCAAGGTATTGAACCTCTAACTGTGTGTGTAGTTGTGTTTCAGGTAAAAATGTGTGTAAAAGAACGTTTAAGTGAAAAAAGAATTTGCCCTCAATGGATCAATAAACTATCTTTTCTATACTTGTGTAATGTATGTTTTAAAGCACTTTGAGTGGTTGGAGGTTGTATAAATAAAAGTAATTTTACCATTTACAAAAACAGATACATACATACACAAATATTAAATGACAGTTCTTCTTGAGGAGTAAAGCTAGTTGACATGATATTAATTGTGTTGGTAGTACTGAAGTTGAATACACAGAGTATAGGGCAAACACACACTGAACAGATGATTAAAAGTAGGCACTTTGGTCTGCACAGAGATATATGACAAACAACTGTAGGTGTTCATGGGTGTGATATGGGCTGAAATATGTGCCACCAGAAACTGAATTTGAGTCATTTATATTTGAATTTGAATTGCTTAACTTGAATAATTGCATTAAAAAACTGAATTTGAATCACATAATTTGAATTTGTATTGTTCAATTTGAATCATTGCATTGAAAAACTGAATCTGAATTGTAATTTGAAATTGAATTGATTAGTTTGAAACTGAACATTCAGTTCTCACAATTCAATTTCAATTTTCTGTGACAAACATCCAGGTAGTTGAGGCAGAGCAATCAAGCACAGATACAGGACGCCTCTTTGGCCAATCAGCACCTACGTTTCTGAGCATGTAACATAGTGGTCATTTGTTGCAACTTGCCATAAATACTGCTACTATTTTCATTCAAAAACTCTTCACTAGTACTGTTTGAGGTGTGATTTTGAGTGAAAAATCACAAATCTACTTTTCATTTTTGAAATTCTTTAGTGTATTGTAGATTTTTCACTCATACTTCCCTTATAAGCACATTACATGAATGCCTATGATAGCCTAGGTTCTCCTGAATCTATAGATACCAAACACATAATGTTCCATATAGATTAGGTATTGTTTATAAGCCCAAATGTTAAAGAAGTAAAAATGAGCTGAAAATGGCTTAGTCCCAGAGGGTTAAATTCATCAAACCCTCAGTGTTTGACTGTGTGTGAGCCCTGATTGAATAAATGTATTAACAAATCCAAGATGGTAACCCTATTTGAGTCATGTCGTGCTAGCGCAAATTATCAACTGCCGTGTGATCTTCTCACGCATATTCAGCAACTGCGTGAATAAAAGACAACCCACTCTCGCTCTCTCTGTCCCCTGTGCTCGCTCGCGGTGGAGTTCTGCTCGCTCGAAGAGAAGACTTTTGACAGTTTGGGGGCGGAGACCAAGGCTGACCTCGGCCCTCTTATGATTGGTCATTTTCCAGTAAGTAAGTGGTAGCAGCAGCAAATTGGAAGAAGAAGAAGAAGAAACTATACACACTATTTCATTGAGTTAAAATACACTTGATTATTATGTACATTAAATAACCATTACAAAACGTGACAAAACAACTCATGAAACTGATTATACATTTTTGATTGGGAGCCAACACCTTTAAGAATAGACTTAAGACTTTCCTTTTTGATAAAGCTTATAGTTAGGACTGGCTCAGGTCATCCCTTAGTTATGCTGCCATAGGATTAGACTGCCGGGGGACTTCATCTCCATCTCAAATGTACTTTGTGACTTTGGGCTATACAAATAAAATTTGATTTAATTTGATTTGATTTAATTGAAATCAATCTTACAATGTGATAGTTGGAGCTGCGCTGAATATGTACCACAGTACAGGAGAAGGGGATGAGCTGACGCTTGCAGTCGCTATGGAAACCACTCGTCAAAATAAAAAGAAGCCTTGTGTAAAATGAAAATAAAAACCAGCAAAATAACGTACCGACTAAATAAAATTAATCTGAATGAATAAATACATTTTGATGAACTTCAATAAATTCAAAACAACAACCGCTGGTTTTTATTTTCTTCACTTAGCAAAGCAAAAACCCTCCAGAAAGTTGAGGGGAACCTGTCCTTCAATAGTAATAGTATTTATAAACTTATTCTGTCACTGTGCTCCCTGACCTCTGCACTCTGTTCTACATATACAGCGCTCTCTCTCTGTTGTCCCTCCCCCACAAGACCCCAGAGTCATTTGATTAGCTAGAATAAGTCATAGATACCATCCACTGATTGGTTGAAAAAGAAAATATCCCGCCTAGTAACGTTTGTTCATACGTTGACTGCACTTTCAGTATGCCGAACATCTTCATCATTTTTCAATTGATCTTTTACACAGTGGCATAGAACAAAAAAGACACAAACCACAAAGTCTTCAGCAGAATCTCAGGAAAACAGTGAAACAAACTACATCTCTTTATCATAAACTGTTTCAGAGATATTCACAGATATGTAAAACTTACAAGGTGGATTAGACGGATCCGCTCAATCCGTCCCCAGACGGTTAAATACCTCCAGAAGCATGGAAACCTTTCTGGACTACAGAACGAAGGAAACCAAATAGAGTTTATAATAAATAATAAAATAAAAACGGGACAAATTGCGTCCCAGGAGAGATTTTTTTTTTACTGGCTAATAAAAAAAGAGAACAATTCTGGGAAAAACGGGGCGGGTGGCAACACTAAACTCAAATATAACGCCATAAAGCAGTTCTTCCTCATTTAATGGTGGGTGGCAACAAATGATCACTATGTTATGTGCTCAGAAACGTAGGTGCTAACTGGCCAAAGAGGCATACTGTGTATCTGTGCTCGATTGCTCTGCCTCAACTACCCGGACGTTTGTCACAGAAAATTTGAATTGTAAGAAGTGAATTTGAATAGTGAGAAGTGAACGTTCAGTTCCAAACTAATAAATACAATTTCAAATTACAATTCACATTCAGTTTTTCAATGCAATGATTCAAATTGAACAATACAAATTTAAATTATGTGATTCAAATTCATTTTTTTAATGCAATTATTCAAGTTAAGCAATTCAAATTCAAATATAAAAGATTCAAATTCAGTTTCTGGTGGCACATATTCCAGCCCATAGTGTGTCCTACAATACCTATCTATCTCCAGTTCTTTCTGTCTAAGCAGTCCCTCTTTAACCTTCACCAGAGTGTTGACAGGAAGAGAGGTCCCCATCAGCATCTGAGAACACACACAAACACACGTAACTGAACATTCACAGAGCAGAAGTGCATAATGACAACGTAAGGGCAACAGGGCAACAGTGTGTCATTTATTACAGACTAGAGGGGAGAATCTTTGGGGATCTGACAATTCAGTTCAACTCTTATTCTTGGTGTCATGATTTAATTTGAATAAACAAAAAGGTTTACTGTGTACAAGACACTTCGATCTCGTCTTTACTTCACTTAAATATAAAACAGAAGTGGCAGTTAAGCTAAATGGTTTTGATAGGGTCTCTGTCTGACAATCAGAAAAAGTGTGTGAGAATATGCACCTTTAAAAAACAAAACAATACACAAGACATTCATTTGTTGAACTGCAGACTAATTATTGATACACACACACACTGTCCAGGGGCTGCACTGTGCCTGTGACATTTTTGTTCCATCAATTTAAGGTTTTAACTAACATTATTACAATAAAGTTCTAATAATAGAAAAACTGAATTGTAATTCTTGCATGACTTGATTGTTTTTAGTCAGCTCAATTATAAACAGAACACTGTCAACACTTGTCATTCACACTTAAGTTACTTCACACTAAATCCACCTTTTTAAATTAGTTACTTTAAGATTGTATCAATTAAATTCTGGTCGCTGTCTTCGCAATATTCCAGTTTGTTTACAAGAAAACTCCACTACTATCAACTTAAGATATGTCAATATTTTAAAGTGAGCTGAAATGTATGTTAAAAAATGATATTTGAATGAATATAAATTCCTCCATTCATGCTTTAGCTGCTTTTTACTCCCCGTGCTCTATCTTTTCTTTCTTCTTTCCTCTACTTTCCCATTTCTTTTTTCACCTCATTATTATACTATACAACTCACCAAGTTAAGCCCTGGCTCCTGCTGGTGTCCCTGTTGCCATGGTGACGCCTCTTCTGCACCACAGCCTTCTGTTCCATTACCTGTGTTGATTTGACCAGGTTTACCTCTACGCTGTACTTTGGGCCTGTACTCCATCTGCTCAGTCAGCCACATCTGGGTGCGAATTGCAGTCTGAACTGGGGAGCCTCGATCAGTCTGATGACCCAGTGGTGAGTCTGCTTGTTTAGGTAAGCCAAGACTACAAACCTGTCCACCTCCCTGAGCCAGTTTAGCCTCTGGTAAAGCACTGCAGTTCATGTCCAAGCTGTTATGTCTTAGTGGTAAGGGCACAGCTGAGGAGAAGTCTGTTTCCAAACCAGTGGGACTACCACTGTGGTTGTACCGGTAGCAGGGGCCAGCACCCGGTGAGCGCTGCTGCAAGCTATGGCCAAGCACGGAGGAAGATAAAGGTAGATAAAGGTCCACATTTGAAGTAAGGGCCTCTTTTCGGTGCCCATATAACAGGCCTCTGTCTAGGGACCCTTGTGAACCTAGGTTGTATTGATTAACCGAAGGCCTAGTGGAACTCTTGTCAGTCCCAGATGACAACTTGGTGAGAGAGGACCACCTCCGAATGGGCTGATGGTTTTTCATGTCCAGACAGCTTGGTGCACCCAGGGGAGACATGGTTGGTGTAACCTGTTGGCAAGACCTGATCCAGCCACTTGTGCTCCTGGGTGAGGCTGGAATTCTAAAACTGGTGTAGGGTGAGGAGGATGGGGATGGCATGATATGCACAATGGGGATCCCATCATCATCCTGGCCCAAGTGATGTTGGGTCGGTGGCTGGAAAGACAAGGGCGTGGTGCTGGAACTGGAGTCATCTGTAGGAAGACATACAGATGGAGGGAGGCAGACATTAAACATCTAGTGGGCATCAAATGAACAAATCCCTCACCTTTTCTCTATGCAGAGGTAGTTGCAACATTCATGTAGTTGCTGTAGGTTAGTTTCAGATGTGTCTCAGAAGTGGGCCTCTGCTCAGCTCCAGGGAGATATTCAATATTCAATTTTCAATTTTTCAATTCAATTTTATTTATATAGCGCCATATCATAACAAAGGTTATCTCATGACACTTCCCATACAGAGCAGGTCCAGACCGCACTCCCTACAATGTTAGAGACACTACAACTAAAGAATATTAGACAATGTTCAACCGTGAGCAAGCACTTGGTGACGAGCAGCAGCAAATCATTAACTAACTAGAAAATTTCTAAAGAAATTTTGAGTGTGTGTGACTCTGGCCCGTCGTCCCCATGCATTATTACTGACACTGCTCAGCAAATTCAGTACTAGAAAAGAAATTTTGAGAGTGACGAGTGGGCTGTTGCTGGGGGTCTGTATTCAAAAAGCACACCTCAAACAGTCATTTTTAACATGTTTATTTAGACACAGGAGCAGCTAGCGCTTACATGCTAGCAATTAACATTAGCATGTTACCATTAACATGTTAACATTAGCATGTTAACATTAACATGTTAACATTAACATGTTAACATTAGCATGTTAACATTGATGCGCTAGCAGCTACCATTAGCATGTTAGCATTAGCGTGTAAACAAAAGCATGTTAGCATTAGCATGTTAACACTGATACGCTAGCAGTTAGCATTAGCATGTTAGCATTAGCATGTTAGCATTAGCATGTTGTCATAGCATGTTATCATTAGCATGTTAACCTGATATGAGTAGCAGTTAACATTAGCATGTTAGCATTAGCATGTTAACATTAGCATGTTACCATTAGCATGTTAACGGTGATGCGCTAGCAGTTAGCATTAGCATGTTAACATTAGCATGTTATCATTAGCATGTTAGCATTAATATGTTAGCATTAGCATGTTAGCATTAGCATGTTAACTCTGATGTGCTAGCAGTTACCATTAGCATGTTAACATTAGCATGTTAACATTAACATGTTAGTAATTAACATGTGTTTAATTCCGAGTGGCTAATGTTAATTAGCATTAGCATGTTAGCATTAGCATGATAACGCTGATGCGCTAGCAGTTAGCATTAGCGTGTTAACATTAGCATGTTAGTAATCAACATGTATTTAATTCCTAGTGGCTAATGTTAATTAGCACAAATTTTACATTGGTCGCTAATGTTAGCAAATGTTTGCAAATAGCATGTCTTTACAGCTTGCGCTAACGCTCTGCTGTCTCTGTCTGCCATTTTACACAGACAGGTTCAAATTAAGTGCCAAGAACTACTAAAATGGCCGCCGCTCAGGTTCTGCTGGCCCCTCCCCCCTCTCCTCCTTCATGCAGGCTGAGGTTGCCAAGCAACCAGGACCAACTGTATTCAGTGGAGGAGTTACTGCACTGTTAGAATGTCCTTAGAGACTTAGAGAAAATGCTGAGAACCCCTCCGAACAGGATGGATTTCTAACCCAAACCGTATTTCCAATCATTGAACCAAACTGGGCATCACGTGCCCTTCCTGATCGTTTTACATATTCGTTTTGTGTCGATAAATGAAGAAATGTGCCCTCAGGAGCAAGAGAGAGAAACGTTACTTCTGCCTTCATCCAGAAGATTTCCCTCCTTTTTTAACATGGGAGTATATGAGGCTGTTGGGGGGAGTAGTCGATCAATTAGCGCGTCAGGAGCCAAAACTATATGTCTGACAGCTTTGGCAGGTGCGTGTGTGTGTGTGTGTGCGTGCATGTGCGCTTGTTCTGTGTGTGTGTGTGTGTGTGTGCCTGTCTGTCTATGTGTTTGTGTTTGTGAGAGATGCATGCTTGATGTTGCCAAGCAACCAGGGTGAGCTGCAGGTCAGAGTAATTAGTCACAGGTGCTGCATGCACTGTCCCACTGAGATGCACAGTATGTGTCTGAATGATCCCCCTCGAAGGTGGCCAAAAAAAACCTATAAGGTAGTAGTAAGGCCTCAAACCAAAATCTGAAATGACCAGAAGAATGCTTGTCTTGTGTATAATGTCTGTGCCAAGTTTCAGGCGAAAATTGTATAAACTTTGGCCGTAGGACTCAGAGAAAGCACAATTGCTCCCTGCGTCTTCTAGAAAATTCTCGGCTCAAAATAACATGGGAGTATATGAGGCTTTGGTGGGGAGTAGTCGATCAATTAGCGCGTCAGGAGCCAAAACTATATGTCTGACAGCTTTGGCAGGCGAATGTGAGTGATACAACAAATTTTGCTAAGTTTCTATGTAGAATTGTGTCTGTAGGGGGGCATTTGAGTCCACGGTAGTCAAATCCGTTTTATTTTTTCACTGATCGTTCTCTCCCCTCTCCACTCTAGTGATGACATCACTCACTCTAGCTCTGGAAAGTTCTCGCAATACACACCCATTCATTTTTTGGCTTCGTTTTCTGGATTTTTGGCAAAACCGTTTGCCGAAACTCTTAGAAAAGTCATAGCAATCGATTCCCGGCCGAGCCGGTCGTTTCGATACCCGTTTTGTGTATGTGGCGACAAAAACTCTGGGAGGAGTAGCGTGACAAAAAAGGGCGAAGAATAATAAGATGAAGAAGAATAAGCGCGGTGGATAACATATAGTGTGCACCTTGCACGCACACTCAACTATAAACTGTATTGGAGATATGGTAGCAATAATGACAGTAGTAATATATGTAGTGGACGTCATGCAGGACCACAGCAGCAGCCACGATCAATGAGAACCTGCTGGACGAGAGATCATAAAAACTCAGAAAAAAGTTTAGTTAGTAACATGCAGTCTAGTCCTATAGGAGCATCACTAAGGAATGACCAGAGCCAGCCCTAACTTTAATCTCTATCAAAAAGGAAAGTCTTAAGTCTACTCTTAAAGGTGTTGACCGTGTCTGCCTCCTGAACCCAGAAAGGTAGTTTGTTCCACAGAAGAGGAGCCTGATGTAAATGTAAATGTAAATGTACTTTATTTATACAGCCCTTTACAACAGTCCTTTCGGTGTACCAAAGTGCTTTACAGTAGACAATAAATAACGAGAACAATAGGTAAAAAACAAACAAAATAAAAAAAATAAAAACAATAAAATGCAACAAAATCGAATAAGAAATGATAAAAGTGTCATCATACTACTGGGTGTTAAAAGCCATCCTAAATAAGTGGGTTTTTAGCTTGGATTTAAAAAGGCCCAGGTCAGAAACGAGACGCATCTCGACGGGGAGCTTATTCCAGAGCCTGGGGGGGCAACGGAAAACGCTCGGTCACCCCAGTGTTTATATTTTGACCTGGGCACTTCCAGCGACAGTTGATCTTTGGACCTCAGAGCTCTAGCAGGATTGTGGACAGTTAAAAGCTCAGATAAGTATGAAGGGGCGAGGCCGTTAAGAGCTTTAAAAACAAATGTTAAAAGTTTAAAATCAATTCTATAAAGGACAGGAAGCCAATGAAGGGATTTAAGAACAGGAGTGATGTGCGCACGTTTGCTGGTGTCAGTTAAAAGACGGGCAGCAGCGTTTTGCACGACTTGAAGTCGACTGAGGGATGACTGGGAGACACCAACATAAAGTGCATTGCAATAATCTAACCTAGAGCTTATTAAAGCATGTATGGCTTTCTCTAGGTCGTGACGGCTTAAAAACATTTTTACTTTGGCCAGGAGACGCAACTGAAAGAAACTAGTCCTAACAACGTTGTTGATATGTTTGTCAAACCTGAGGTGACTGTCGAAGGTCACTCCCAGGTTTCTGACGGTTGAATTCAGCTTAGAGGACAGGGTGCCGAGGCCAGCCGTCGCAGTATTCCCAAATACAATACACTCAGTTTTGTCATCGTTTAAATGAAGAAAGTTTTGAGCCAACCACTGCTTAATATCGGCAATACAAGCAAACAAAGAACATTGATCATTGCTGTTTGGCTTCACTGGCAGATAGATTTGTATGTCGTCTGCGTAACAGTGAAAAGAAAGGTTGTGCCTGGCTATAATTGACCCAAGTGGTAACATGTACAAGGAGAATAGTAGGAGAGAGGGGCAATGGAGGAGGACAGGTCACCAACCATAACAGAGAAGGTTCTACCGGATAAGTATGATGTAAACCACTGTAAAACAGTGCCATGGATGCCAACATAATTACTAAGACGTGACAGGAGGACTGCGTGGTCCACCGTGTCAAAGGCTGCTGTGAGGTCGAGAAGCACTAGTACAGCAGGGCACTTGGCATCCACGGACAGAGCGATGTCGTTGTGCACCTTTAACAGTGCGGACTCGGTGCTGTGACGAGATCTAAACCCAGATTGGAATTTCTCAAGAACAGAGTTATCCTCAAGAAAGGACTGTAATTGAATAAAAACAACTTTTTCTAAAACCTTAGAAAGAAAAGGCAGATTAGAGACAGGTCTAAAATTAGATAAAACTGAGGGGTCAAGGTTAGGCTTTTTAAGAAGAGGCCTGACCACAGCATGTTTAAAAGCAGCTGGGACAGTTCCTAATCTAAGGCAGGAGTTGATAAAAAACAGGAGACTGGGCCCCAAAGTGTTAAGAACCATTTTCAGCAATTTGGCAGGAACAATATCCAATGGGCCAGTTGTAGATTTCAGAGATTTCATTGTGTCGTAGAGAGAAGAGAGGGAAACAAGCTCAAACTGATCAAACACGGTAGGACGAGCTGGAGCAACAGACAGATCCTTAGTACCCGTAACATTTGTGGACGTAATGACACTCACATTAGTGTCTTTTCTGACAGAATCCACTTTGTTAACAAAATAATGAAGAAAATTCTCACAAGTGGCTATTGATACATCAGTCACAGCAGAAGTGCATGGGTTCACAACAGCATTAATTGTAGCAAATAACACCTTGGGACAATGACTGCTGCTAGAGATGATATTCGAGAGATACTGGCATTTCGCATCACGTACGGCTCTCTGATAATCAGATAGACAGTCCCTTAATATTTCCAGAGACACATGCAGTTTGTCCTTCTTCAATCTGCGTTCCGCCTGCCTGCAACGTTGCCTGATAGCACGGGTGGTATCGTTCAACCAGGGGTCCGATCTTGGCTTGGCAGATTTTTGCCTAAAAGGGGCAATAGAGTCCAGAATCCTGGCACAGGTAGAGTGGAAGGAGGAAAGAAAATGATCAGGACAAAGAGAGGAAGCCAAGCCATTCAAGGGAAAAGACTGTGAGTCATTAAAGGCAGCAGTGAACTCATCGGCCGTGGAGGGGGTGATGATACGCCGCTGACAGGATGGAGCATGAGGTTTACTGACTGGTTGGGGGGCTAACACTTCGAACACAATGGGGAGATGATCTGAAATTGCAGTCTCAGAAATCTCTTTAATGGAAACTGAGAGCCCAAAGGAAATAACGAGGTCCAATGTGTGCCCAAGATGGTGTGTTGGTTTATCAACGGATTGAATCAGATTAAAAGATGCCAACAGGCTTTTGAAGTCAGTGGCGAATTGGTCAGATGGGCAACAGACGTGAACATTGAAATCCCCACATATCAGGATCTGGTCATATTTTGGGAGAATGTCAGCCAGAAATTCAGTGAACTCATGAATAAAGCCCTTATTATATTTGGGAGGGCGATAGACAACAGCACACAAAACAGGACTTGGGAACTCCACGGCAAACACCTGCAGTTCAAACGAGGAGTATGTGCCTGTGGGAAGAAGCCTACATTTAAAATTGTCATTGAACACAGCAGCGAGTCCCCCCCCTCGCCCTGACACTCGCGGGGAGCTGAAGAAAGAACAGCTGGGTGGGAGGAGCTCAGAAAACGCGCTGATTTCACCTGGTTTCAGCCAGGTTTCAGTCAGCAGGAGGAAATCCAAACAATGCGAAGTAAAACAGTCGTTTAGGATAAAAGTCTTATTTACGACGGATCTGGTGTTGATGAGAGCCATGAGAACCAGATGCCGGTCCGTCTGTTGGGAGGCCCGGTTAACCGGACGGAGATTCTCCAGCGCGCGGCCCCATCTACGGATCCTTGCGGGTCGGCGGCAGGGAGGTGGGCACCCGGCCTCCGGTACGGCTGGCAGCAGCCATCGGTAGGAGTAGTCCACGGAGCCTCGGATGTCGTATCCGGCGTAATCACTGGAGAGACCAAACAGCGGATGGCGAGCATTGTACGTGGAGGACGAGGCCAGGTGAGCTTTCAGCCGGCATATCACTCCACCTCTCTTTCCTCGTCTTCTGCGACCGGTGTTGCGTGGCAACCGACCAGGAAGACGCCATAAGTGAGAGGGTACGGAGGCCAGAACAGGTGGCGGTGGCTTTGTCTGATCATTAAAGTCCTGGATCGATAATTTGTCGACGGAATCACGGTAGCTGAAAGCTCTGGCTCCCAATCTACTTTTGGAAACTATAGGAACCACAAGGAACCCAGCATCTTGAAAGCGTCTAGAGGAGTAGTAAGGTACTATGAGCTCTTTTAGTTATGATTGTACAATATGTTTGTGTTGATTTGTCCTGTACATCTGACATCCATTGCACGTCTGTCCGTCCTGGGAGAGGGATCCCTCCTCTGTGGCTCTTCCTGAGGTTTCTTCCACCTTTTTTCCCTGTTAAAGAATTTTTTGTGGGCAAGTTTTTCCTCACTCGAACCGAGGGTCTAAGGACAGAGGGTGTCACTCCCTGTACAGATTGTAAAGCCCTCTGAGGCAAATGTACTTTGTGACTTTGGGCTATACAAATAAAATTGATTTGATTTGATTAGCTGCAAAGTCCTAAGAGACTTATTGGAGCAGGCTGATAACAAAGAGTTACAATAGTCCAACCTAGAAGTAACAGATGCATGGACTAGTTTTTCTGCATCTGCTTCAGATAAGATGTATCTGATTTCTGCAATGTTACGTAAGTGGAAGAATGGAGTCCTCCTGTTTTATGTGGACGTTAAAGGACAAATCCTGATCAAAAACAACTCCAAGATTCTTTACGGTGGAGCTGTTTTGTTTGAATTTAACATCAGAAAATTGTAGATCATCCAACTTTTTATATCCTTAAGGCATGCCTCGAGTTCAGTTAATTGATTGGTTTCATCAGGCTTGATCAATAAATATAATTCGGTGTCATCGGTATAACAATGAAAATTAGTGATGCCTGTAATATTCCATAAGGAACCATATAACTGAATAGAAGTGGTCCTAGTACATAACCTTGTGGAACTCCATGACAAACTTTGATATGCATGGAGGATTCATCATTGACGTGAACAAACTGAGATCGATCTAAGAAATAAAACTTAAACCAGCTTAGGGCGGTTCCTTTGATGCCAATTTGATGTTCCAGCCTCTGTAAAAGAATTTGATGGTCAATGGTGTCAAATGCAGCACTAAGATCTGACAGGACAAGTACAGAGATGAGTCCTTTGTCTGATGCCATTAGGAGGTCATTTGTAACTTTGACTAATGCGGTCTCTGTGCTATGATGCACTCTAAATCCTGACTGAAAATCCTCAAATAGACTATTGTTATGGAGAAAGTCACACAGCTGATTAGCTACAGCTTTCTCAAGTATCTTAGACAGAAAGGGAAGGTTTGATATCGGTCTGTAGTTGGCTAAGACCTCTGGGTCTAGAGTGGGCTTTTTAAGAAGAGGTTTAATTACAGCATTACAATTTAATGGACTGTAGTACATATCCCTTGAGCAGTCTGGTTGTAATGAGGTCTAAGAGACAGGGTGACGGCTTAGATGAAGAAATTATTAAAGTTATCTGTTGAAGGTTGATGGGAGAAAAAGAGTCTAAATACATATCATGTTTTACAGCTGTTTCCAAACTTGCTGTATCAGAATGCAGATCAATGCCTGTTGAGGGCAAGAGGTGATGGATTTTGTCTCTAATAGTTATAATTTTATCATTAAAGAAGCTCATGAAGTCATTGCTACTTAGACCTAAAGGAATAGATGGTTCAGTAGAGCTGTGATTCTCTGTTAGCCTGGCTACAGTGCTGAAGAGAAACCTGGGGTTGTTCTTATTCTCCTCAATTAATGAAGAGTAGAAGGCTGCTCTGGCATTACGGAGAGCCTTCCTGTATGTTTTGAGATTATCTTGCCAGACTAGATGAGATTCTTCCAGTTTAGCGGCACGCCATTTGCGTTCAGATTTACATGTCTCTTGTTTTAATTTACGAGTCTGCTGGCTATACCATGGTGCTAACCTCCTAACAAGATGATCTGTTTGTGAGGGGCTAAAGGAAGCAGACAAGTCCTCTGTTACATTGAGACATGGCATTGAATTCAATACTGAAGGAATCACTTCCTTAAATTTGGCTACAGCAATATCAGATAAACATCTGCTGTAGGAGTTTCTGCACAAAGGCTTATAGTCCGGTAGTATGAACTCAAAGGTTATTAAAAAATGGTCAGACAGAAGAGGATTCTGTGGAAAGACAATTAGATGATCAATTTCAATGCCATATAAGAGAACAAGATCAAGAGTGTGGTTCAGACAATGAGTCGGTTTATTTACACTCTGACAGAAGCTGATTGAATCTAATAAAGAGAAAAAAGCAGTAGATGTGACTATCATTGTGGTTGTCCACATGAATATTAAAATCACCTACAATAATTACTTTATCTGTTTTAAGGATCAAACCAGATGCAAATTCTGCAAATTCAGATAAAAATTCAGAATAAGGACCAGGAGCTGATATACTGTAACAAATAAAATTGGCTGCAATGTTTTCCAGGTTGGGTAAGTAAGGCTAAGAACAAGACTTTCAAATGAATTATAATTTACTTTAGGTTTAGGATTTATTAATAGACTTGAGTCAAATATGGCTTCAACTCCACCACCTCGACCAGTACTTCGAGGAATATGAGTTCGACGTTGCAGTTCTCCCTGACTTGCCTGTTGCTGGTGTTGATTTCCTCTTTTGTAATGATATTGCTGAGGGAAAAGTGAGTCCAACTCCAGTGATAGTGGATGTCCCTGTTGCAACCAACACTGCTGGTGACAGTCAAGAATCTCCTGAGATTTTTCCGGCTTGTGCAGTCACAAGGGCTCAGACAAGGAGATATGGATCTGGCCTGTGCGACTTCTTCTTTGTAGATCAGCCAGCTGATACAAAAACTCTAGAGTTTGAAAATCCGTCAGTGTTGAAGCTTAATCATGAGCAATCCGGTATCTCAAGTACAGAGGCAGTGGAGCTGCCGGCCACAAGAGACGAGTTTATTGCAGTCCAACAGAGTGATAAAACACTAAAAAGCTGTTTGTCTTCTGTCCTTAGTGTTGAAGAGGCAAAGAAAAAGAAAGTGGCCTACCTCATGGACCATGGATTGCTGATTCACCGTTGGAGTGGTGATGTCTTGGATGTTGGAGACTGGAATGCAACTTATCAAATTGTGGTCCCAGTGGCATATCGATCCCAAGTACTGAAAACCTTAGGTATTAAGCATGTGACTTCAAGCCCATATCATCCTGAAAGCCAGGGGGCACTAGAAAGGTTTCATCAGACCCTGAAGTCCATGCTCAGGAAACACTGTTTTGAGTCTCGAAAGGACTGGGATGAAGCTGTGCCATTTGTTTTGTTTGCTGCCCGTGAAGCTGTACAGGAGTCACTCGGATTTAGTCCTGCTGAACTGGTGTTTGGACATGAGGTTCGTGGCCCCTTAAAAATTCTAAAGGAACAACTTCTCTTGCCAGAAGGGAAGAAAGTTCATAGCATCCCTGAGTATGTGATGAAACTCAGAGCTAGTCTTTACAGCACCTGCTCTTTGACCAAGGAGTCTCTATCCTCCTCTCAGGTAAAAATGAAGCAACACTATGACCAGAAAGCCGTGGCCCACTCGTTTCAACCTGGTTAAAAGGTTGTGATTCTTTCTCCTATCTCTGGTTCTACTCTATCTGTGAAATTTTCCGGTCCATATGTTGTGGAGAAGAAAGTCAGTGACACTAACTTTATCATTCAAACTCCCGGCCACAGACGCAGAAACAGATTGTGCTGTGTAAACACGATGAATCCATACTTTACACCAGGAGATGGAAGTGGAACGTCTGAAGTTCCAGAAGTAAAGGATGTTGTGTCACCAGTATCTGTTTTCTCAACAGTGAGCTCTGCTGAAGAGGGTGGGTTGGTTATGCATAGCGCCTCACCACAGGGGGTAAGACTGAAGAATTTGGAGCTACTGTCCAATTTGTCTCACTTTTTGTCTCACCTTCCTGATGACCATCGTGGTGATGTTGAGAACCTAATTTCTGGCTTTCCTTACTTGTTACTTGATATTCCCTCTCAGACTACTGTCATTACACATGACATTGTCTTAACTAACCCAGGACCCATCAAACAGCATGCCTATCGGGTTAATCCTGCGAAGGGGGAGTGCATGAGGAAGGAGGTGGACTACCTGGTGGAACATGGATTCGCTGTGCCCAGCTCCAGTCCATGGAGCTCCCCATGTGTGCTGGATGAGAAGTCGGATGGCAGTCCAAGGTTCTGTACTGACTTTCGTAAAGTAAACTCTGTGACTGTCCCTGATGCACACCCATTGCCACTTATTGAAGACTGTATTGATGAGGTTGGTCGAGCAGTGTATTTCAGCAAATTTGACATGCTAAAAGGCTACTGGCAGGTTCCGTTAACACCGCGTGCCTCTGAAATCTCAGCTTTTGTCACACCGGACAATTTCCTTCAGTATACGGTAATGCCCTTTGGTCTCTGTAATTCGCCTGCTACTTTTCAGAGACTAGTAAACAAGGTGCTGGGTGATGTTCCACACTGTAAGGCATATTTGGATGACATTGTTGTATATTCTGATGACTGGAACTCTCACATGGCTACCTTGAGGGACGTTTTCAAACATCTAGCTGATGCCTCACTAACTCTCAACCTTTCTAAATGTGAATTTGGAAGAGGTTCTATCTTGTATCTTGGTCACCAGATTGGTCGAGGCTAGGTGCACCCTGCGGACGCGTAAATCACAGCAATGGCTGTACTCCTACAGAAAGATCTCTAGGGCATCGACCATCCTGTAGCCTACTTTTCAAGGAAGTTTGACAAACATCAACTGAGGTACTCCACGATTGAAAAAGAAACTCTTGCATTGTTACATGCTTTGCAGCATTTCGAAGTCTATTTTGCCTCCAGTGTTAAACCTATAAGGGTTTTCACTGATCACAACCCTTTAGTCTTCCTCTCCAGGATGTACAACAGTAACCATTGGCTAATGCGTTGGTCTTTGATCGTTCAGAACTACAACCTGGAGATTGCTCATAAAAAGGGGGCTGAAAATGTACTCGCCAACGCCTTGTCTCGTGCATTATAGGCAGGGTTAGTTGATTGTCCAAACCTTTGGTTGGACTCGAATGGGTGGGAGTGTTACGTGTATAGGTTTGTGTTCCTCTCTCTCCTTCCTCCCTTTGTCCTTCAGGTGAGAAGGGGAGGATTGGCTGCCAGAAGAGCTGGAGATTGGTTCACTTGGTCACTCGTCCAATCAGAGACAGAGGACACCTTTTAAAAGTCTCTCTCTCTCTCTCTCTCTCTCTCTCTCTCTCTCTCTCTCTCTCTCTCTCTCTCTCGATGACTTACTGATGTTCTATGAAGGTTTGTGGTGGGGGATAGAACTGAGGTAAGGCTGGGGTACCCCATACATTCGTGCACACAGAAATTAATTGTTATCACACTAGGTTATGGGTTGTTGCCTCTAGTGTATTTTTATTCTTTTCAGAGATTTTGGTAGACAAGAGATTGCTTTTTCGTTGCTGCCAGATACGGTTGAGCTAGGCCCTTTTTTTTGTACTTTAGTTGTTTTATTTGGCACAACCCCCACAGTTCTTGCTCCCCAGAAAGAGACCGAAAGTGAGAGAAAGGCAGACAGACAGACAGACAGAGAGAGAGAGAGAAAGGCAGACAGACAGTGAGAGAAAGACAGACAGATAGTGAGAGAAAGGCAGACAGACAGACAGTGAGAGAAAGGCAGGCAGACAGACAGTGAGAGACAGACAGTGAGAGAAAGACAGACAGACAGTGAGAGAAAGACAGACAGACAGACAGACAGACAGACAGACAGACAGACAGTGAGAGAAAGGAATAAAATCCATTGACTCAAATGATTTCTGGAAAAAATGCAACATCGAGCACACCACACAAAGAAGAATTGGCTGATTCAAAATGGTGAAATTGGAACAACACTTGTGAAAACCTGTTAGTACTATTACACTGAATTCGGCCAAAATGAGCTCCTGAACAAATTACAAACTCTAGAATCAGTCGTTAAAGACAACCAGAACCTTTAGATTATCAATTACTGAAAAGGAGCTACTAAATAAAATCAAGGCCCTACATCAAGGAAGGCCAGTGGTCCGATGGCATTTTAAATGAAATGCTGAAATTTAACGCAAAGAAATTCAACATTGGCATTTTGAAATTTTCAACCTTGGTCCTCCAACATTGGGTATTTCCCTGACATCTGAGCAAAGGAATCATAACACCAATCTGTAAAAAAATGGAAATAAATTTGACCCAAACAATTACAGAGGCTTATGTGTCAGCAGCAACCGGGGAAGGTATTCTGCAGCATCCTAAACAGCCGACTGCAGACTGATCCTCAGCGAACAGAACGTTGCGTAGAGCCAAATGGGATTTAACCCACACGACACCGAACTGCTGACCACATCTATACCCTTCACACTCTCATTAACAACATGTTTCATCAACAAGAACAATTTTCTCTTGTTTTGTAGACTTCAAAAAAGCATTCGACTCAATCTGGCATAGTGGTCTGTTCCTAAGTTAATTGAAAAGGTATAGGGGGGAAAATCATGACATAATTAAAACAATGTTACATAAATAATAAATGGGCTGTGAAGATCAACAACTGGAAACAGATTTCTTCCTCCAAAGCAGAGGGGTGAAACAGGGCTACAGTCTCATCCCCACCCTGTTTAACATTTATATTGATGAATTAAAATCCACGTGTAACAGTCGGATATCCCTGGCCTCACTCTCTCTGACACAGATATTAAATGCCTACTCTTTGCAGATGATCTAATACTGTTAGCTCCATCTAAAGAGATAAACTAGATCATCTGCAAAACTTCTGTGAGACCTGGGCCCTGACAGTTTGAACCTAGAGAAGACGAGGATTATGGTTTCCAGAAACGACCCAGATGTCAGGGAAACCCAAACTAAAGTTCTTACTGGGCTCCGCTGACATTGAACACACACATAACTACACATATTTAGGACTCAAAAATTAGCTCCACAGGAAATTTTAATCTGGCCATTAATGAAACTCAGAGACAAGGGAAGAAGCTTTTTCCGCCTTAAGAAGTCCTCAGTGATGTGATATACCCGTTAGAATCTGGCTCAAAATAGCCACTCTATAATTGAACCTATTTTATTTTACGTATGTAGGAAGTATGGGGCCCTCTTATAAATCAAAACTTTTGAAAATGGGACAAACACCCAATGGGAAGCCTACATACTGAGATCTGGATAGAGCATTCTCAGAGTTCCAAAGGAACACGCCCCAGTAGAATGGATGTGCGAGCTGAATTAGGAACAATTTTCCCCTTTAATTCGGATACAAAAAGAGCCATCAATACCAAACCCTCAAGCCAGCGAGCCCAAGCCACTACCACACAAGGCCCTGCAATGCCAAGAGGAGAGAGAGCAAAAGAAGGGTGGATCCCCTCAGCCAGAGCTGGTCACCGCTCAGTGCAACACACAGGCACCAAGACCGCCCGCACACAATCCAGCCGCAACCAAATCAGATAAGAAAAGAACAATTAATCAACTAGTGGAGCATCTGCACCAAAACCCAAGCAAACTCCAGTGCTAGTTGGCCATAACAGAAAATACTCCATGGCAGATTAGTCTGAGGCTTGGACTGTGACCAGACCCCAGACTGAGGAAAACGTTAGCTATGTACAGACTCAGAAACAGACAGCCTGGCCCGTAGAGACAGGCCGACACGACAGACGTGGCCTGCCCCAAGGGAGAAGACAGACTGTGCACCCCATGCACACCAACACGAGGTGGAGATTGAGCTGCATTTCTTAACCACTGCCAACATATCCAGGACATTAAGACACATACTTCCACAAATTACAAACGCAGCAGGAGGACTTTGAGACACTAACCCATCCAAAACTCCTATTATTATTAATTATATATTATTTAGTATTATTATTATATTATTATTATTTTATTACCAACGAATTCCGGACTATACGCCGCTACTTTTTACTTTTTCCAAAAACAGTTTGCCTAGCAACAGTAGACCAAAAAATGGATGAGAGGTCCAGACGAGGTCCAATGAAATGTATGGATCAGTCCGTGTTTTTTTCGTGGCGCCAAAAAAGCGTACTATCAAGCGTACTATCACAACTATGTAATATCAGTCATTCACTACCCCATCAACAGTGGAAAATACTCGAAGAAAAGCATATGATGCGGCCTTTAAGTTAAAGCGATCACTCTGGTGGTTGAAGACACAATTCCAGCTGTGAATCCTGGGGGTACCACTATATCTCCAGCCACTGGACATCACGTGAACCCAGCATTTAAAGTGGCACTGCGCGAGAGTGGGAGGCTTGGATGACAGATGACGAAAATCTTTCACCAAAACAGGCCGCATGCGAAGAGCTCTTAAACAAGTCTGCAGTGGAGCCTAATGTGTGGGCTGTGTCAAAACATAACCATCACCAACGGATCCGAAGGCTGGACTACTGCGTGGATGAGAGGATGGGGCGGCATCAAGTGACATCGAAAAGGAAGAGAGTGATGCAGTAAGGGAGGAGATCCTGAGGAGATACTGGAATTCTGTCATGCACTTTCATGTTCATTGTTGAGTAAAAAAGCATAAGCAACGTAATTTGTTTGTTGCTGATACAAACGTATATTTCACGGTAGCTGCGTTACAGACACAGTTAGAAAAAAGCATTTACAATATATTTGTTTATGTTACTAAGCGAATGAATTTTAAAAGTTAAAAATCCTTACATGTGGATAAATTTGGATTTAAGTTCTCTGTACAAACATACAGTGAAAGAGAGGATGTTTTCCCTTACCTGTCCCGCTTGTCACCCGCTGTCATAGCTCTTTCTTACAGTAATAAAACATATAATGAAAGAAGGAATGAGTTTTTGAGCAATTTTTCATATCGACTGGGATACCTGCGGCTAAAATCCGCTTGTACAAAGTACAACATTGATTTTCTTTCTAAATTAGAGTATGCGGGCTTTTAATCAGGTGGCTCTGTAGCCCAAATTTATTTTATTTATATTCCTGTATTTTATGTAAACATTTATCTGTGCTTTTGTTGTTACACGCTTGGTGCAATGTAACACTGGTTTACCATGCCAATAAAGCTGAATTGAATTGAATGTGAAAGGCAGGACGACAGACACGAGAGAGAAAGACAAAAAGACAAGAGGACAGCAGAGCAAGGACATGCTATATAATAATGTATGGGGGCGACGGGCCAGATCACGCACATCAAAATTTCTTTAGAATTTTCTAGTTTTACCTGATTTTCACACCTAATTTCATAAACTTGTCAAATTTTTTAATCAGACAGTATAAGAGATAGTGCATAATTGAGCAATGATGGCAATGATAACAATAGTGTAAATATTATTGATAGGGGGGGGGGGGGGGGGGGGCAGTACTCCGTCCCATAGGGATTTGGCTTGGCACCAGAGGGTGGCCAGTTTCAACCCCCACATGGACCAAAAATATGGAAGGTGGACGTGGTAGCTGAGAAGGTGCCAGTTCACCCCCTTGAGCAAGCCACCCCAACTGCCACTGGGGCACTGGTCTGGCTGCTGCCACATCACTCCACATCCCCTCTCATTTGCATGTTATGCCGAGTTGTACTGCATGTGGTGTGTCCGGGTTAAATCATGGTAAATAAAAAATAGAGTGAAAAAAGAATTTCCCCAGTGAGGGAGGAATAAGTAATATAAAATAATAATAAATAAATAATTTTTAAGAAACTGTCTGCAGAATATTTCTGTGTATGTTCTCATTTATTTTTGGGTGTTTGATAATGGTATATGGGCATTTTTATGATTTCTATCATATTTATGATTTGTTATTATTTATGTAAATATGTAAGAATCTATGAAAGGTTTAATCTAATTAGTCATGTGACCGTTAGAATTTGTATAAAAGGAAATCGGATCAGTTGTTGAATTGTTGAGAGTATTATGGAATATTGGATGAGAGTTGGAGATTATTGGGTTGTTGGAATTTGTATTGCTCTTATTATTGGAAAGTGATAGTTTTTGTATGCTTTTTAATAAACACACCGTTCGTCGCGCTTGAGTGTTTCAAGAGTGTTTCTTGTCAAGTTGCCTCCTGACCACTCGCAACTGACAAGCAAAAAAAGAAACAAATTAACTATGTAGCATATTTACATATTTTGAAGCACCTAAACCAAGAAAAAAATACCAAATATGAGCAAATGGCATGGAGAACAAACTGGTGGGGCTTTGATGTTAGACACTTTTCATTTGGGTTAGTGCATTTGGGTTGCACTTGTATTTTCTGGAAATGTTAATTATTATACTATGAATCATATCTCAACTCTGTACCACTACTGACAGTGAACCCATCTTTATGAGAGAGACTAACAATGCACAGTAAATAGGCAGGACATCCTACCTTCCACACTGTCAGAGCAAGTGCCAATACCAGTGTCACCACTGTCAGACACGGTGCTGTGTCGGCGCCCACCACAAATACTGTCCCCAGGGCCAGGAGGGTTGCTGTGACAGGTTGACTCATGGCCAAGAAGACATCCTGGAGAGCCATTGCCACATGAGCCTAAAACAACAACAATAAAAGACAAGAAGTTACAAAATAAAACATAGACTAAAGGATATGTTTAGTTTGTGCAGGAATGTGCAAAGTATTTGCCAGGTAACATGCAATGGTTCACAGATCATTTTAAATTTGCAAGATACTTAACAAAATGTAGTAGTCCAAAGGGTGATAAATACAAGCTGTGTGTTAATGTAAATGGTAAACGGACTGTATTTATATCGCAATGGTTTACACTACATACAGTATCTCATTCACCCATAATCATACACTGATGGCATAGTGCCAACTACTCATCAGTTTTAGGAGCTAAGCATTCATATACATGGGGGGGGGGTCAGCCACAGTCTTTCCTGCATGCCTCAGAGTCCTGGAGGAATACAGGTCCTGAAGAGATGCAAGGTTGTAGCCAAAACCACCTCCACTGTCTTTACAGCACTGAGCTCCAAGTTGCTCTGGCTACACCATGTCACCAGATGGCCAATCATCTTCCTGTAGGCAGACTCATCCCCGTTGGAGTTGAGTCCAATGAGGGTGGTGTCGTCCATGAACTTCAGGGGCTTGACTAACTGATGACTGGAGGTGCAGCTAAGTACTAGCAAGTGTACAAGGAGAAGAGAAGAGGAGAAAGAATGCAGCCCTGGGGGATCCAGTGATGATGGTCTCAGAGTCAAAGACATGTTTCTCCAGCTTCATGTGCATTCACCTGTTGGTTCTGTAGGCAAACTGCAGGGGGTCCAGGAGGTGATGAGGAGGTTCCAGCAGGTTCTCAAGGATCTTGGCTGCTGCTGTAGTCCTGCACGACGTCCACTACACATATTATTACTGTCATTATTGCTACCATATCTCCATTACAGTTTATAGTTAGTTGATGATTTGCTGCTGCTGTGCAACTGTGTCTCTAGTGGAACTGTTGGTCTCTGTAAATAATATTATACAGAGGACGGTCTAGATCTGTAAAATTAAATATAAAAATAAAATTGAATTGAAAAATTGAATATCTCCCTGGAGCTGAGCAGAGGCCCACTTCTGAGAAACTGACCTACAGCAACTACATGAATGTTGCAACTACCTCTGCATAGAGAAAAGGTGAGGGATTTGTTCATTTGATGCCCACTAGATGTTTAATGTCTGCCTCCCTCCATCTGTATGTCTTCCTACAGATGAGTCCAGTTCCAGCACCACGCCCTTGTCTTTCCAGCCACTGACTGAGGACAGGGCAATGGGTCTTAAGTCTTTAGGACCTTTAAAGTGGGCATTTGTGGAGGAGCCTAGGCCCCTGCTGAGCTGAGGGAGCTGTTAGGGGGTATTGTGGGGGCGGTTTCAGGACTTCCCCTTTGTCTTTCAAAGTGGCAGTAAACTCATTCAGGTCGTTGGCCGCAGCAGGTCGTTAATGAAGTGGGGGCTTTTACGCTTCTGGTTGGTGTTGACAACTAATGCTGGAGTAGTCATTTAGTCTCTCTCATCACCTTGCTGAACCTGTGTCTCATTCTTTGTTTACATGATTGTTATATTATATTATTATTATTATTATTATTATTATAAAAAAACTTGGGCAAATTATCATTATTATTGTAATCGACAACAGATTTGTTGGTTAATTTCATCATTTTTTGGCTCCACCAACACAATATGACTGCAATATGACTGAATGACTCTGTTGAACACCCTGTCTTATTTTGGCTCATATGTGATGAGGTCTGCTGTCCACTTTGAAGAAGCATTTTCACTATTTTCAGTGCATTTTTAAGTGAAATAACTGAACAAGAGTCTATTTCAAAAACTGGACGTTAATTAAGTTGGATAACCCGGGCAAGTGTTCACTACAAGAGTGAGTACTGGTGCTTATTATTTCTCACATTCTTGTAACTTCATGAGGACTCTGATGATTGTCCTGTCAGTCACCTCATTGCTCATGTCGTACTGTCGATCCATTTCGATCAGATACTGTGAAGTTCACAAAACAAAACACGCTCATACAGACTTACGTCTGCTCACACACACCTTATACCATAAATCACGTAGGTAGGAGAATGAACGGTTTGTGCACTCATCATGTCCTTCCAAAGCAAACGCCACCTCAGACTACAAAGTGCAGAACACATGTTCCGATGATCTATGGCCTATGAAAGCTGATGATCAAACATATTTACTGAGAGAGAGAGCGAGAGAGAGAGAGATGCATAAACTAAGACAAAGACAAATTTCTTCCTTGTAGCACAGTCTGAGAGCAGCAGGATGTCCGAGCTGTCCATGGCCTTCACAAACAGCGTTATCTCACCTGCTTTATTCGACTCGTATCCATCTTCAAAGTCGCTTCTGTACCACATTCTGGATTCTTGTGCTTTTATAGTAGAGTAGCAGAAACGGCTCGATCAGACAAAAGGGCAAAGAGAAAGAACACGGCGTGAGAACACGGCTCCTCCTTCATGATACATGTTCATGAACGCAGCGTACAAAGAATCCAAAGCATTGTTAGCCCGCTCTCCAAAACACTTTTAGTAACGGTATTGTTCCTGTAAAGCCTGATCCTGGTCTTCATCCTCTGGGTGGAAGTGATCACACCAAACTCTTCCGCAGCTCAGCCGAAGTACTGCCAGCACGACACGGTGAGAAGGCGCGCAGGCGTTTGTCTTGCAGTGGGCCTTTTCTTGCAGAGGTCGTCTATTCATGCAGTTACGGTACAGGCTCACAGACTCCTCCAGGCGTCACACTGCAGTACAACCTGTCCTGTTTGATTCTGAAGCACACAATAAAAGGGGTTGATACAGTTGCAGCTGCATTCCTACATCCTTCTGTCGTGTCGCTGTTGTTTAGTTTTTCACCCTTAAAGTTACAGGCTGAACCTTTATACTTATTCAAATTTGCTCAATATTTCTTTTGAGGACACTTCCTTAGCACAATGACACAGAAAGCTATAAGCTTAAAATAATATTATTATGACAGTTTCAGAGGTCAAAGTTACCTATGTTGGAGACATGAGCCCCAGAGCCCTGTGGTTACTCACATCCAATCAATAATGCTGTCTTCTGTTAAAACATTCACATAAATATGCACACATAAGCAAAGAAATAAGCTCAGCCCATTGTTATGAAGAACACATTTTTATTATATAAGGGTAGACACCTTTTTCTGTAATGGACAGGATATGAATGGATAGAATATTTCCAAAGCACCTCAGTTTCCACAGTGACAGCTTTGGCCCTTCTTGTACAGGATGTCTGTGTTGTCTGACCAGTCCAGTTTATTGTTGAGGTGAACACCCAGAGATGCTCCCACCATCTCGAAATCCAATCGCTGGATGTTCACCAATGTGCTCAGAGGTGTCTTTTTCACCATCTCCTTTGTCTTGCTAGTGCTGGTGTGGAGGTGGTTGAGATCACACCATTCAACGAAGTCTGTGATGACTCACCTGTACTACTCATTTCTTTCTGATACACATCCAACGATGGCTGCATCATCAGAGAACTTCTGGAAGTGACAGCTATCAGTGTTGTCTTTGATGTCTGATGTGTACAGGATGAAGGGAAAAGGAGAGGACCATACCCTATGGGATCCAGTCATGAAGACATACTGTGGTCTGTTTGTGAGGTAGTTTATAGTCCATGCAGCCAGTTTGCAGTCAACTCTAGCTCCTTCTAGCTCCCCCCATAGCAGTGACAGCTGTATTGTGTTAGAGGGAAAGAGTCAAGACCACTGGTTTGAGTGAACACACCCTCAACTTAACCTTTCAGAGGAGCATACAGTGGAAATTTTGACTTGAGTCTGCAAGAATATACAAACAATGGACACTTTATTAGTTTCACCACTTAAATCTAACGTAGTCTGTCATGTATTATGTTGTAGTACTGGAGTCACCACTAGGTGGTGCTCTACGGTTACAACAAGATACTGTACTGGTATATGGTATGTTGAAGCTGCGCAAGTAACTGTTCAGTCTGATTAAAGATGGCTCCTCCTTGACTCCAATATGTTACATAGTCCAACACACCACCTCAGTCATAGATTCTGCTGGTTTCTTTTCTATAGTGAGATTTTTTTTACACTGCCATAGAGATGCTAATTCATGTTTAGAGAGAAAGAAGGTTTGAGTAGCGTGTTTTTTAAGTAAAGGGTGATGTGACTACATGTCCCCTAGCAGTTTATAGCAGCATAACTAAGGGATGACCTGAGCCAGCCCTAACTATAAACTCTATCAAAAAGTCTTAGGTCTACTCTTAAAGGTATTGACCGCGTCTGCCTCCCGAACCCAGAATGGTAGTTTGTTCCACAGAAGAGGAGCCTGATAGCTGAAAGCTCTGGCTCCCAATCTACTTTTGGAAACTATAGGAACCACAAGGAACCCAGCGTCCTGAGAGCGCAGTGTTCTAGAGTTGAAAAATGCAGTCGTTGAAATTTGTTTTATGTGGACGTTAAAGGACAAATCCTGATCAAAGATTCTCCAAGATTCTTTACGGTGGAGCTGAGCGAGGCAGGGTATCCATCTAAAGAACTACATCTCTATCCATTATCATTATTGTTCGATTCATTGTCCATTTGGTCATCATTGGTAATGGTCCAATATGTTGTGTTGATTTGTTGTACACGTGACATCCATTGCAGTCTGTCCGTCCGGGAAGGGGATCCTCCTCTGTGGTCTTCCTGAGTTTTCTTCCACCTTTTTTCCCTGTTAAAGGTTTTTTGTGGGCAAGTTTTTCCTCACTCGAACGAGGGTAAGGACAGCGGGTGTCACTCCCTGTATAAGATTGTAAAGCCCTCTGAGGCAAATGTACTTTGTGACTTTGGGCTATACAAATAAAATTGATTTTGATTTGATTTTGATTTAGAGCCCGAAACACCGTTTGCAGCCTGACGTTATTAAACTGTGCGCATATGGCAGTAACAGTCAAGAATGAGTCTAGCTTCCCCATCTGTGCTAAACACTAACAGTGATGGACTCATCTTAATTTGAACATTTAGTAGATGCACTGGCATAAATCAATTTATTTTATATGAAAATTTAACAATTGCATGTAGAAGATGACAGCACAATGTCATATGGGTGTTACCTGTCTTAGTAGATTAAACAATGAACTCAAGTGCCATTCGTGTGTATTCAACCGACGCGCCACCAGTTGCATTGAAGATGCTCTTCCTTCCATTCAATCCCGACATTTAATCAATGTGTTAGCTATGGAACACGTGAACTGGAAATAGTAAACAAAAAAATCTCATGAAGAGAAAATAGAAAAAGCCTACACTAGTTTTAAGGCAACCTGGACTCAAACACCCTGTCTTCACGTTTGACTAAAACTAGACAAAATTTGAGACTTTTAGTCGACTAAAAGATGACGAACACAAAACTATTTGTGAAGACTAAACGTGACTAGACTAAGAATGAACTTTTAAACAAGACTAAGACCAAAATTGAAAAATGGGTGAAAATTAACAATGATACCAGTCTGGAAACTTTGTGTTCTGTTGTTTTACTTCAGGAATTGCAGCTACCTCAGCTTGAGATTTTGCACAATAAAACAGCCTTTGAGGATAGCCTTTTTGGTTATGTTTTTTTTTCCTGCACTGTACCGAAAATGTACCGAACCGTAAGGTCTGAACCGTGACTTTTGTGTACCGTGCCACCCCTAATCACCAGCTGTCACAGCTACTGCTGCCACCGGAGGCAATGTGCCCCCCCCCGTGGTGGCAGAGTACGGGAGGCCTGCACTGTGGTGAAGTGCTTATGTGGCCTGCCACCCGGGAAAGTGGGTGTTCCATTTCTCCTTTTTTGTATTCATTAGTTCCTTTGGCAACATGCATGGCTACACTGTGGACAACGTTGTTGATTTGGGACACATGAGAACACTTGTGAGACATATAAGTACTTTTAATAAGCCTTTTTCTTGGGAAAAACATAACAAAAATGAAAGTAAATTGAATTGTGTAGAAAAGGCTGAAACCCACAGAACTGACCAGAACTGTTCCTAACCTTCCAGCCCATGCCAGGCACATGTATAGAGCGACCGTGACTACAGAGGATGCTGTCATGGCTGTCTCTGTAATGGAGTGCTCCATGCAGGTAAGGAGAAACAAAATGACATTGTTTTGCTCCAGGAATATTGATCACTAATATGATTTTACCCATGTCTTTTCCTTTGTTTTGTGCATTATGTAACATTTTTCAGCCACTTTCCTAAAACAACAACACAGTAGCAATGTTGTTCAAGACAGCTAAACATACCACTTTGCTTTAGTGCAACTAAATACTACAAAGTTTAAGCATGAAAAAGATTGTTTATGTATGTTTTAATATTTTCTGAAAACCTGGTGCAGCATAGATGAAGCACCACAGTGTATGCAACACTCCAGAGCATTACTTCAACCACAATAGTAGTGATAAGGAGCTCCTGGTGGCAGAAAAGAGAACAGCCATTAGATTTTGTAAGGGGGTGTTGCAGGGCACTGCGTGCTTGCTGCAGCGACCCCACAGGAAAGCTTCACCCAGCCTGTGGTGGCTCCACCAACTATGTCTGACAATATGTCTTTACAAGCTGAACAGTAACTAGGTATAGCTACATTACAGCCAGTTGTGGTCACACCCTCAAGAGACAGACAGACAGACAGACAGACAGACAGACAGACAGACAGACAGACAGATAGACAGATAGATAGATAGATAGATATAGATAGATAGATAGATAGATAGATAGATAGATTGATTGATTGATTGATTGATTGATTGATTGGGAGGGACATATACAGTACCAGTCTAATGTTTGGAGCCTTTCATTATTGTTTTTTCTTTGTATTTGTTTTACTTTCTATATGGACACTGAAGAAACTAAAACTATTAAATAACACACGTGGAATTATGTGGTAAATAAACCAAGATATGCTTTATATTTTACATTCTTTTTCTTTATTGACAGCTTTGCACACTTTTGGCCATCTTCCAGTCAGCTTCATGAGGTCATTGTAGTGCAGAATTTTGTCATGGTCACTTCAGACAGTAGAGAGAAAGATGTCTTATGCTGAAAGGTTTATTGATGAAACTGGCTCTGATGAGGATCGCACCAGGAAAGGCCTTCAGAATTTCAAGGCCAGCATGAGAAGATTCAACAGTATCCCAAATTACATCTCCATTCTCTGTAAGAGCTGTTCTGACCAGGAAGGAGAGTGATGAATGCAGCATCAGATGACCTGACCTCCACAATCATCCAACCTAAACCCAACTGAAATGGTTTGGACGAGTTGGACTGCAGAGTGAGGGAAAAGGAGCAACAAGTGCTCAGTATACTGTGTATTAGGGCTGGGTATCGATTCAAATTCCAAGAATCGATTCGATTCCGATTCTCAAGACTGAGAATCGATCCGATCTCGATTCGGGTTAGTGTTATTAAAACCATTTTTTTGGTCGCCTGAAGCCCTAATTTTCAACAACGGATACAAGGCCCATATCTTGCAAATGTAACCCCAATTGCCTCATTATTTTAAGAGAACGTACAGAAGTGGCTGGTAGTTGTAGAGTTTTTCCTTGAGTGTTCTTTGTCTGTAGTTTTATTATATTCCGGTGAATTTCCATTTTCCCACGTTTGTGAACGCATCATAGTCATTCCGACGGCCATTGAACGCGCCTCGCATGTGTGAGACGCCGTAGTGTAGTTTAAACACGGTGCACGCCTGTTTCAATTCAATGACGCGACTCGTGGGGTTAAAGTTAACCAGTGGAAAAAGTATTCAAATTTTAAATTATTTTAATTTAAATTTTTCGATCTTTGGATGTACGAATCGATCTTAAGGAATTAATAGAAAACGATTCAGAATCGGAAAATCGATTTTTTTCAACACAGGCCTACTGTGTATGAGCTGATAATCGCTCCAAGTGACGACTTCATGAAGCTGACTGAGAGAATGAAGAGTGTGCAGAGCTGTCATCAAAGAAAAAAAATCAAAAATATAAAACCAATTTCATTTTCAACATCTTTTACTTACGCCTTAGTGTTCATCTACAATGTAGAAAAAAGTGAAAAACATTCAATGAGCGTAATGATTGTGATCCTTTGGACATTGATACTGCAGCCTGTGATCCTGTTGCAGCCTTTGATCCAACAGCAGTCTGTAACTATATGATGGACTCTTCCAAGACCGAGGGTCTAAGGACAGAGGGTGTCACTCCCTGTACAGATTGTAAAGCCCTCTGAGGCAAATGTACTTTGTGACTTTGGGCTATACAAATAAAATTGATTTGATTTGATTCTTTTAGGGCGGTGCTCTTCTGGGAAATGTAAATGCATTACTCACCTCATTCCCTGCTGACCCTGATAAGGAGTATCAAACTTAGTGTCAGATACTGCTGGAAGGACTGAACCTGCCATTGCTCCTTCAGAAGGAGATGGACAGGCTGACCAGGTGAGTAACTAGCTGCTTTTTTCCTTATTGAGACCAGTTAAAGTTCTACTGTTGTATTTAAGTTTAGAGAGTTCCCTCTGGCAGATAGATCAGGGTTTCTATAGCTTTTTACCACCATAGATTTCACCTGTTTTTTTTTTCAATAGGCTAAAGAGCAACACCTCAGAGGACTCCCCAACAACTGATGACCAGCATCAACTCAGAGACGCCAACTCCATCCACAGAACACACCACCATGAATTAGCAAACTGCAAGAGTAATGGCTTGAACTGGTTTACTCTCATCACTACATCTACACACCGATGCCATGCCAGGCCTACAATTACAGTAACTCAGGAAAATAGAAACAAAACCTGAGTTGGTCAGAAATATCCTCAGTAACTACTACACAGTCAAGCTGTCAAACTGAGGACATTCTAAATTCAGAAAAACAAAAAATTGAGAGAAAAATAACAAACAAGAAAAATAGCTTCATAACCCAAGAGGAGATGGAGCAATCTGAGAGAGACAGAAAGGCAGAAAACATCCAGAGTCTTCACGGTGTGTGTTCAGAAAGTTTCTAAGAACCTAAGAGATCGAAGACTCAGGAAGCTGATTCATCAGCAATGTGAGAATGGAGAAAGGAGGACGACACGGAGAGAGGGTGGTGTCTAGAGACAGTGTAGGTAAACATGTTTACTGATATTTGAGAACAACTTCAGAATCCCACACGGCCAGCACAGCATCACCAGGTAAGAACTGGGCACAAAATAACATAGTTCAGGATAACCTGTTCTCAGTTAAGGGCAAAGAGAAAGAAAGACGAGAGGGACCAGACTGAGACAGAGAAGAAGAAGAACATTGTTGCTGTGCTAAGGGAAAAGGTAGCAGCTAAGCTGAAACAAGTAAAGAATTGCATGCAAAGTTATCTGGTTTTGTATTCAAACCAAGGAAAATGAAACCTTCAGTCCACAACCAGGACCTTAATGTCTGCTCAGATGTCAGAGCAGAGATCCAAATGGATGTAACCCACTCAGTTAGAGATTTTCACACCAACACAGAAAGTAGAATAAGTAAAGAGAAGCAAATTATTCAAGATGACTCAGATAGCCCCCTGACAAAGAAAAGACAGAACGAAAACCAAATTCTGTCTGAAGGTGGGAAAAAGGAGAAAACAGTTGAGCTATTTCAGTGAATGGGGAGACAGTAGGTCTGAGGATGGTATTTGTTTTCCATCAAAAGGGTTGGATAAGGATGATTTTTCTTTTGAACAGACAAATCGGCACAAGGAAAACCTGTAAATGGAATAAAGGACAGGGGCAAACTTTAATCAACAGAACAAAGGATTAGAGTGAACACAGGTGATGAGACTAAAGCCCCACCATTAAAACCAAGCACTTATATCAGTGATCCAGCACTATCCAATCAAGCCACACCAAGTCCACTGTGGCCCCCTCAACCCTGGCTATACCTCAATTGATTCTCTTTCACCAGCACAACTGAACCCAAGACCACAAGCTCAAAGTAAAGTGGGACAAGATCTTCCCTCTGGAGTGGAAAACAGTTCAACTAAAGACAGCATGTGAATACTCAAGCGGGAACAGTCCTTTAAGACTAAAACTGTAGTAGTCATGGATAGGTAAAGGACATGCTTCCCTCCCTCAGCCACAGAGCTCATTCCAGGACAGAGACATGAACAATGGAGAGAGACACACCAACTAAAATAATGTGCAGTAGACTTAAGACTTTCCTTTTTGATAAGCTTATAGTTAGGGCTGGCTCAGGTCATCCCTTATTATGCTGCCATAGGATTAGTAGACTGCCGGGGGACTCCCCCTCCTCCAGGGTGTATGCCTAGCCAGGCACGTATTGGTTGAAGATGCAGTCACATTTCCCTTACCGAAAACCCTCTCTCTCTCTCTCTCTCTCTCTTTCTGCTCTCTCTCTCATCCCGTCTCCTCTCTCTCTCCTCTCTCCTCTCACTGTGGACATGTCTCATTCAATGTCATGTTACTACCAACGCATCTCCCGAGTTTCTGTGCTCTGTCATCCAGCAGGTTCTCGTGGTCGTGGGCTGCTGCTGTGATTCCTGAAACGACGTCCACACTACATATTTACTGTCATTATACTACCATATCTGCTACTGTGGTCATTTTATCATTCATGTGTATTCATTGTCATTTGCAGGTGTTGTGGAGAATGCTGAAGTCAAAGGTCAATGTGAGGTCAGCAGTGAAGAAAGTGTTCAGGAGCCTCTGATGTCTTATTGCGTATTATTTATTGACGCTTGGCCAAGGAGAAATAGAGACACTCTCAAAGTACACCTAAAGTGCTTGAGTCGTCTGCTTCTGATGATTCAAGTGGTGGTCACACTTTAAATCCCTCAAGATGACGCCACAAATACTTTGATACGCCCAAATAGTCAAAGGAATGCATTTTTACACATGGTTCGTGTTCATCTTCAAACATTCGAGTCTGGAACACTGTTTGTCTGTTCTGCTAATGGAACGTCAACAGTTGGCTATCTATTATGTCTAGGAAGGCAGCAACGGCCTTTTCGACCTGGACACCACATGGTTGATATGGGTGGCACTAGTCAAAGACAAACAATTAATCTGCCGAGGACCACAAGGCTCACACGTACCTCAATTAACCATAAGGTATAGTAAAATCCATAACATCAGTCATTGTAATTGTACAATATGTTTGTGTTGATTTTGTTCTGTACATGTGGACATCCATTGCACGTCTGTCCGTCTGGGAGAGGGATCCTCCTCTGTGGCTCTTCCTGAGGTTTTCTTCACACCTTTTTTCCCTGTTAAGGTTTTTGTGGGCAAGTTTTTTCCTCACTGCCGGAGGGTCTAAGGACAGGGGTTCACTCCCGTACAGATTGTAAAGCCCTCTGAGGCAAATGTTTTGTGACTTTGGGCTATACGAATAAATTTGATTTGATTTGATTTGATTTGATTTGATTTTGATTTGATTTGATTTGATTTGATTTGATTTGATTGGATTGCAGAGAAACCAGATGGAGCCAACTCATTCTGCAAACACAGTAAAAGTTTTAAACACGTGAATGATTGGTCCTGTTGACTATCAAACACTGTAGTCTGAAGAAGAGAAGTGTTTTGAGCTGGGACAAAGTAGTGTTGGTGGTTCCAAGGGTCCGTTCTCAGGACTGGATCTGTTTGGCTCTGTTGGCTGAGTAATGATGTTTCTTGACACTGACTGGATGAAGAAGTTTCAAAAGCCACATGACGGAAATCACCAGCGACTGTCACACCATGTGTATGTCTGTAAAGAATACCACTGGAATTTACTTCATACATTTTTCTATGGGCACAGTGCTTGAATTCTTTTCCTGATTTAGATTTTAGTGACCTGAGAATAAACGTTAAATCATGAGGAAATGTTACGTGGTAATTCCTGAATTACATTCAAATACACGTAAAACTTTAATTTTAGGGGAGGATCAAACAATAAATAATATTGCAGTTAACTATTTTTATACAACCACTCATTTCCAAAAACTAGACATTAAAGTTTATGAGAAAACGTTGCTTTGTTTTCTACTCGGGTAGAGATATCTTAACTGTCAGTCGTCATAGTTCCTCACTGATAGGAAAAAAAAACATGAATAAGCATATACTTGTCAAAATATGTATTATGTTTTATATATTCCAACAATATA
>NW_020859553.1:0-1412 GCF_000972845.2 Larimichthys crocea | reverse complement strand
CTTAAATTCTAAATTCCACTTTCTAATTTCAACATCTAAATTCTAATTCTAAATTCTGAATTTCAAAAAGATCGAAGCAAACACAAAAATAACCAATTGTGTTCCGGTGGGTGACCATTGATGTGTGGTGATTCTGATGGGAAAGAGAAAGGGCCAGAAAGGGGCCACAGCCAAGACCAGAGCAAAAGAACCATTGATTTCATCAGATTTCCGGTTCTAAATTCTTAAAGTTTAAATTCTAAATTCTACATTCCAAATTCCAGTTCTGAATCCCACTTCTGAATCCACAACATTCTCCATCTACAAGGATCGAAGCAAAGAACACGTTTTGGCTCGGGGGTTGTGAACCATGATGTGGGTGTATCTGAGAAAGGACCACCAGCAAGACCCGAAGAAAAAAAGAACCATGATGTCTTCAGATACCAGTTCTAAATTCTAAGTTCTAAATTCTACATTCCAAATTCCAAGTTCTGAATTCCACATTCTAAATTATACATTCTTAATTCCTAATTCTCTATCTAAAAGATCAAAGCAAAATAACAAGTTTTGGCTCTGGGGTGACCATGATGTGTGGTGTATCTGAGAAAGGGCCACAGCCAAGACCAGAGCAAAAGAACCATGATGTCTTCAGATTCCAGTTGTAAATTCTAAATTCTAAGTTTTAAATTCTACATTCCAAATTCCAAGTTCTGAATTCCAAGTTCTGAATTCTACATTCTAAATTCCACATTCTACATTCTACAAGATCGAAGCAAAAGAACAAGTTTTGGGTCTCGGGTAACCATGATGTGTGGTGTACCCGAGGCAGGGCCACAGCCAAGACCAGAGCAAAAGAACCATGATGTCATCAGATTCCGGTTCTAAATTCTAAATTCTACATTCTAAATTCCAAATTCTAAATTATACATTCTGAATTCTAAATTCACTATCTAAAAGATCAAAGCAAAATAACAAGTTTTGGCTCTGGGGTGACCATGATGTGTGGTGTATCTGAGAAACGGCCACAGCCAAGACCAGAGCAAAAGAACCATGATGTCATCAGATTCCGGTTCTAAATTCTAAATTCCACATTCTAATTTCCACATTCTAAATTCTACAATCTACATTCTAAATTCTAAATTCTACATTCTAAATTCTAAAGTCTACCTTCTAAATTCCACATTCTAAATTCCACATTCTAAATTCCACATTCTAAATTATACATTCTGAATTCTAAATTCTCTATCTAAAAGATCAAAGCAAAATAACAAGTTTTGGCTCTGGGGTGACCATAATGTGTGGTGTATCTGAGAAAGGGCCACAGCCAAGACCAGAGTAAAAGAACCATGATATCTTCAGATTCTGGTTCTAAATTCTAAATTTTAAATTCTACATTCCAAATTCCAAGTTCTGAATTCCACATTTTACATTCT
>NW_020859552.1:0-560 GCF_000972845.2 Larimichthys crocea | reverse complement strand
AGTACTGAAGTTGTTGTTGTTGTTGTTAGCTCATGTTTAGCATACCTGCTAACTAGTACTCACTTAAAAACTACAAAACGCGCCGGTTAAAGACTTCTACGGTTAAAATGAGTTAATAACGTTAAAACACCGGCAGACACGTGTCTGCTTAACGTACAGGTTCCCGTTAAAAGAGAAATAAACAAAGTTTACCGGCAGTTTTAGCAGCAACAGTTTTTAGCCTGAAGCAGCAGCGGTCGTGGTGGACTGTTTGGTTGCCAGGGGTAACGGGGGCGGGGCGAAAAAGGAAAAAGACGTTGACTGACAGATGCGAGAGCCAATCAGAACGCCACAGTGATATTTAAGCTGACCGCGTCATTAAAGTGCCAATAATGATGTTAAACCACAGCATGCCGTGTATTATCGTGATTATACAACAATTACCGACTTAAATCAAATATAGAACCCACCTGTTTAAAATATAACCCTTTTTACATCTGATTCAGTTGCATTGTCCCACGTTAACCTGTTTTTTATGTTGTATTCTTGTAATTGAATACTTTTATGGTTCTTTTTGTTTG
>NW_020859551.1:0-947 GCF_000972845.2 Larimichthys crocea | reverse complement strand
TTAGGTCCTAGAGATGTGGTGACAAAAGCTGCGCAGAGGGGGGCCCAATTTGAGATCATGCATGCTTACTGCAAGTTTAGTCAGATTTTTTTTTAAAGATATTTCTTGGCCTTTGTGAGGCTTTTAATGGATAGAGACAGCTGAAGAGGTGACAGAAATGTGGAGAGAGAGAGAGATGGGGAATGACATGCAGCAATGGGCCACAGGTCGGATTTGAACCCTGGGCCGCTGCGGCAAGGACTGAGCCTCTGTACACGGGGCGGATGCTCTACCAACTGAGCTAACCGACACCCCATACATAACTATTTTTAAACAATTATATTTCTTTGCATCTATAACACATTAATTGTGTTTTTATTTTTTGTAGTATATTTTATTAAAGGACCAGTGTGTAGGATTTAGTGGCATCTAGTGGTGTGGTTAACTGTTGCAACCAAGCGGCAACCTCCGGTGCTGGGAAATGAAACCAATGCTGAAGTGCTAAAAACTGTAATTCCTCGAGCGGCTGTTTGAGACAGACCACAGAAGTGGGTCAACCTCCGTAAGTGCCCATATTAAAATGTCCAACTTCACAGCAGAATAAACATGTTTACAGCCTGGTTCAGACAATGTTTTTGGTCTCTATAGCTCATTCCCTGTTCATGACAACTGTGAGGGGGGTAATTATTTTGTTTAACTCACCCGTTTAAATTATATTAAAGCTTAAAGTTGTGCATAATTGACAGCATGGTCACTTTGATTGACAGGCAAGTGTCTTTACAGGTGGCTTATTAAAGCACCCATGAGCCCAGAAACATGGCTGTTCAACAACTGCAGATATAAAAGATTCATTCTAACTTTAACAAAAACAAAATGATCGTCATTTAATCTACATTTCTGGATAAAGACAACAGTAGAGAAAAAAACACCAGAAACATACCTCCAGTTCAAATATAGATGTATTTATA
>NW_020859550.1:0-539 GCF_000972845.2 Larimichthys crocea | reverse complement strand
AAAAAATCGTGCTATATAAATAAAATGGATTGGATTGGATAATTATTTCACCTCAGCTCACTATCTAAAGTGTATACATGCAAAGAATGGGCAAGAATGTGACCATGTTGACGGGAAATCAAACATTTCAGGAAATGCAAAACATATTTTGAATTATACATTCCAGCGACCCGAAACTTTGCAGTATTTTGAGTCTAATATGTTTTTTTTTAATTCATTCAGTCATTTTCTTTTTTTTAAATTGTTGAATGAATATAGCATGAAAATCAAAGTTTCTGCCAAACATTGACCCATCTCAGGCCCTGATAATAATAATAACACTAAGCAAATACTCTTTGAATGCATTTTATGGAAATTATTTTTGTTTTTTTTGTTTATTGAAGGACCTCTTAAGGGTTAAAAAAAAAACTTGTTTCCTCCATGTGCCACCACAGAGAGGTCATGCACCACCGGTGGCACTCAGTGACACAGTTTGACAAACAGTGGTGTAGGACATCAGTCGCAATCTTTGGCTGAATGACGCCTCCTAGTGGAAAACG
>NW_020859549.1:0-649 GCF_000972845.2 Larimichthys crocea | reverse complement strand
GCAGAAGACTAGGAAATCGCTCACGCAGCCCAGGGGAGTACATCAACATTAACCACACTCACACAAATTGTAGTTCTCAGGAAAATTGTATTCTCAGACATATGAACCACATGAGAATGAATTTGTATACTTAATATAGAAAATAACAAAGTGCGCGCGACTTAGAACAAGGAAATAAAACAAAATAAAATGTCTGTGCGTTTAGTCAGTCAGTTGTGTCTTTATGTCAGTTTTCTCTCTTTCTTCGAGCTCAATTTTTATTTCGTTGGGGCCCTTCAATTTCAGTGTTCTGTAATCTTAGTGTTCTTTCGATGTCCTACCACACCGCTGTCAACCAAAGTGAAGTCCCTGATCCTCAGCTCTGGTCCAGCACGAAGGTGCGTTTCGTTGTCTTCAGCTCTGGCTAGACATCTGATTCAGTGGATTCATCTCTCCAGCGAAATGCCCGAAGCCTCTCGGTCACCGCTGGTTCCTTATCTCTACTGGCGTTGATGTTTCTCTCACACATCAATCGGCAGTGAATCAAGCTCCACAATAAACCTGACCTAAGAAACAGGTCACATTCAATTTGTTCAGTTCCTCTCAAAACGGACGCAAACTCACCGCCGAGCAGGAAAACATGGCCCAAACTCTCAGTGGACTCAGCCGA
>NW_020859548.1:0-551 GCF_000972845.2 Larimichthys crocea | reverse complement strand
ATGTGCCAATGTGCGTTTCTGTTGCCGAATAAAAACGAGATGAAAATGTCATGCAAGAACAAAAACGTCCTCCTTGTTTTCGTCTAGAAAGTCCAGTCCTGCCGTCATGTGTTTGTGCCAGCACTTATTTTACTGTAGACAACGTCACGGACACGCATTTGATATCCTCTTGCTGCTCTCGCACCCGTGGCTTGAAAACAAACAGCATGCAGGAGAAACACGGTGTACGGACAGCGCAATCTAGAGCATGAAACCCGGACCAGGCCCGGACCCGATAGAATTCGAGCCGAGCCCAGCCCTGTTTGCAGCCCGACGTTATTAAAATGTGTGCATATGGCATAACAGCCAAGAATGAGTCTAGCCTCCCCATTTGTGCTAAACACTAACAGTGATCATCTTAATTTTTACATTTTAGTAGATGCAACTGGCATAAAATCAATTTGTTTATATTGAAATTTAACAATTGCATGTAGAAGATGACAGAACATGTCATAATAGGGTGTACCTGCTATTAGTAGATTAAAACATGAAATCAAGTGCATATTAAGTGT
>NW_020859547.1:0-812 GCF_000972845.2 Larimichthys crocea | reverse complement strand
GTTACCCAAACAAAAGCGCTGACTTGAGTTCAATGCAGTAAGTGCTACTTGTTGGGGTAGCGTTGCTGACACCTAAAGGCTCAGGATTAATTTAAAGAATTCACCAGGATAGCTGTTCAATATAAGTTGTTACTGGGGACAAAAGGACTTTGGATTACGCCCTTGCGTTAATTGACTTTGGGACTGGCTTAAATCCCCAGGTTTTAATTTGTGGGGGAACCCAAAACAATTGTATTTGGAAAGGGCCCCCCACCTTTTAATTGAAGTGAATCAAAACCTCCAACGGGGGAGTACCCCCTCAACAAAAAAACCCCAGGTTGGGAGGGGCCCACTGGTGGCTTCTTTTGTGTTCACAAAGTTGGGCTTTTCTCTTTTTGGGGTTGGTGGTGTTGGTTTTTCTGGTTGGGTTGTGAACAAGTTTCTCGTGGAAAGGAGGTTTTCCAGGGAGGGGTAGCTGATTTGACGAGGAAAAATTTTCCCCCCACATTCTGAAAAACCCCAAAAATCTCAAAAGGGGACAACCCAAAAATGGGGTTTCTGTACCCTAAACAGCAACAAACTCCTTCCCAACTTCCCAAACAAATACAACTAGGGGACTTATTAACGGGCCAAATCTTATCTGATTTCGGGAAAGGGGCACTTTTACAAGTTTTTTTTCCTTCCCTCATTGGTCTAGATTTTTTTGGTCCCTTACTTTATACCACTAACAAAAAACAAAAAAAACATGGGGACTTTGGTTTCTCAATGCCCACGTAAGTGCTTTTTTGTTTTGGGGGGTTTAGTTTTTGCTGAACCTAGCAGGCCTCAGTTGA
>NW_020859546.1:0-1016 GCF_000972845.2 Larimichthys crocea | reverse complement strand
CTGGCAGAACCACTGATTCTTTGAGTTTCTTTTCGTCCCGATGGTTTTTGTTTGAACTGGATGACTTGATTCTCCAAAGTAAAGGTTACATCTCGTATCACGATCAGCAGATCCAGGCAGAAAGCAAGTAAAGAGAACGTATTCACCAGGAAAATGTTGAAGACTCATTTTTGGTGTTTGACCTACAAAAACATTAATGATAAGTTATTAGATGCAAAAAAAAACTACTCTGTTATCAAGTGCACTTTAAGACAAGTCTGTGATTTCAAGTCCAACTGTGATAAAATGAAAAACAAATCATGTGACTAAAACCAAAATAATAATTCTGTGTGTAATCATTGCTCAGAATAACAAACATTCTGACAAGAAAAATAATTAATTAATTAAGTGTAATGAACTATTACACAAAATATAATGACATTGATAGAAGCAGTTACTCACTTTGTATGATGATGGAGGATGTGTCACTGTGTGGAGATGGAGAATCTTCCTCTTCAAGCTTTACAGTGTAATAACAAATCACTTTAACCTCAGCAGGTGAACTTTGATGTGACGTCTTCAGCAGCTCAGTTCCTGTCAGTGTCTGCAGACAAGAGGAGTCTCTGATACTTCCTCCACTTAAAGTGTAGAAATAACACTGAGACACAGAAACAGATGATGGAGTCTGACAGTTCAGTGTGACTGAGTCTGTCTCATTGATCACCGGTGGATTCACTGTCAGTTTAGGTGGAGTAGGTACTGTAAATTTGAACACATGTTGGATTCAGTAACTTGAATTGGCATTTATTTAAAATAATAATAATGATGAATAAAGTCCATAGCAGCAGTGTTCACTCACTTCGAATAGTGATGGAGGACACGTCACTCTCAGAAGATTTATGCACTTTAAGGTAAAAACATGTCACTTTAACCTCAGCAGGTGAACTCTGATGTGACAACTTCAGCAGCTCAGTTCCTGTCAGTGTCTGCAGACAAGGGAATCTTTTACCAAGTCCTCCTCTAACAAAGTGAAAATA
>NW_020859545.1:0-549 GCF_000972845.2 Larimichthys crocea | reverse complement strand
AGCTTCAAGTGAGAGCCGACGTCTCCTCAGAGTCAGTGCAGAGAGCGTCAGTAAGAATGCTGTTTGATCGGTTAGAAATAATCACTGCTCCAGTATCCAACGCTCTCTGATGTTTTCACACCTTCCACACTCACCAGAGGCCAGATCAGCTTCAGGAACGGGACCAAAGGGGAGAGACAGTCAGTAACAACATCTGGTCTGTGGCCAGGAGAAGATGGGGGACCAGATCTGCACCAGATTTAACGGGCACACTGGAAACAAACTGCTGATTCAGATGTAGATTCACAGACATTTCATATCTGTGTCAGCCCTGTTTATGAACCACACTCATCTCTTTTGTTTCCATCTTTTCCAGAACAAGTACAAGGAGGACGGAAAGAGGAGCCTCGCTCAGAGCTTCTACTCTCAGCTGCCAGAAACCAGCGACACTCAGTTTGCTAAAAGTGTCTCTGAGCTGCAGAGCGAGGTGAGCGAGACAGACGCTGCATGGACTTGAACAGGGGAAGACAAACTTCTACTGCAGCTTCTGGTTCAGCAGATGCTCCATGA
>NW_020859544.1:0-649 GCF_000972845.2 Larimichthys crocea | reverse complement strand
TTTACTGTCTAAAATGTTACGCAGTGGTGTAAAGAGACATGTCAATCACTAGGACCAAGCGGAAAACGGCTGCTCAAGCTGAAGCCTGTCCCCCTTAGTTTAGACCCACCCACAAGCTCCTCGATTGGCTCTCCCATTTCTTGTGTCACTCCAGCAGGGTGTAAACAGCAGCACGACTTGCACACAGGTGTGCTAGTTGCGCAGGAGTCTTTGGACTAATAATACAATTTGCTTTATTCAATATAGATTTAGAAAGTAAAACACATTTCTCGCTAGACACAATGCCAGATATATCTTGAAATGTTGTTTACAGCCAGAAAGCTGAATAAATATAACGTTCAATATACATAGAACATCACTGCCACCTAGTGGTGAGGAGGGCGGGCCATTTGTGAATCACGAATGTTTGTGGATCTGTGTGGAGCTCAGCAAGAACGTCTCAGAAATACGTAACTGAGGAAAGAGATGCGTGTGTGTGTGAATGGTATTCCACAAATGCTGAATCACGCTTCACAAAACAGAATTTTCAGTTTTACAAATGGCTTTTGTTTATACAAAAGGGAAATTATATATTTACAAATACCCAATATATTTACAAATACATTGGTATTTGTAAAAAACAAAGTACAAGTTACAAATTAGAAATTTG
>NW_020859543.1:0-3647 GCF_000972845.2 Larimichthys crocea | reverse complement strand
AACAATCAAATCTGCTTACAGTTTAACAAGCTTGTCAAATAAATGACATGATAGAATGTGATCATCACGAAGACATGTACGGAAACCTGCACATACGAGACACAGACCCGACAGGCCGTCTTTGAGGCCGTCTGTTGATTATATATATTTTTTTGTGTATGCTGTAGTAAAATATTATTAGGGCACAGGCACAGCCGCGGGCCTATTCGATTTCAAACGGCTGAACAGACGTTTAACGTAAATCGCATTCCGACGGCCCATATCCCCCCGAAAACGAGAAAAAAAAGTCGCTTGTGCCCTGGACGACAGCTGAAGCAGCAAACGGCGTCCAATTGTTTGTCAAATTTGGACTCTCCGGTTTTGGCCTCATTGCCAGGGGTCCCGCTTTTGAATGAACGCCGCCCAGTATTTCTCCATGTGCTTGAAACTTGGTGTTTGTTCTCAAGGCCTCAGTTATCAAAATCAAACTTTTCATGCAGAGGCGTGCGCCAGGACAGAGAGTCCAAGTCAACCTCGATTTTTCAGGAAAATGAGACTATTACTTTTGGGCTGATTGTCAGGGCAAAGTTTGGCTATGCATATACATGGCAGAGCTCTGAAACGTCTTGGGATTGTTAAGACGGCAAGTGTTGTTTAAATTTTTTTGTGGTTTTTTTGTTGTTTTTAGTTTTGTGTTTGGTTTTTGTTTTTTTTTTTTTTTTTTTTTTGTTTTTGGGTTTTGAGTTAAATGTTTTTGTGTAGGGGGGGTGGGGGGGGGGGTGGGGGGGGGGTGGGGGGGGGGGGGGGGCACAATTCGGCGCATAATTAATTAAGGGGTGGGCAAAGCGCTCTATAGCGCCCCGTTAAATATTGGGTTCTGGAACAGCCCCGCCAGCAGTTTGGACAGGGCAGAATTATGAATCCTCGCCGAATTGTAGAATACAGGGCAGGACTACAAAAAAAAAGTCTCTTGCAGCAGATGGGCTACAATACAGAAGCAAGATAGTTAGTTTTGGTGTTTCTGGGCTGGTTGCGCCCGAGGTAGCCTGTTGAACGACCTCCTCCTCGGGATTCGTATACCCATTCACTGCCCAAGTGTCGGTGCGTTCACTAGACTTCCTGAGAAATAATCAAAATTATGAATTCTTCCGAAACATAGTTGTGGGCAGTGGAGATCTATGTCACATTTCGGACACTGCGCACCTTTCGACAGTGCGGGTACATCTGCTTGGCAGCTTTAATTATGAAGTTATTTTTTGTATGTTTTGGATTTTCAAATAAAACCCCGCAGTGCAAACGGTGCGATTCAAAGTTTCCGCAATGTGAAGGACCAGTGACTGCTAAGTCAACGGCGCTGACGTCACTCTTTAGTTTCTCAGGAGAGAAAAAGCAACAAACGAGAGATATAAAGATAAAGGAAGCCTGAGGAGGGAGATAAGGGAACATCACGTTCAATGTTAGATTGTGGCAATCTTGCTATGCAGCGTCTGTCGTACATCGCAGCTCGAGTGTATGTTCCCGCCCTCGTATAACAGCTTTGGCAGGACGTGACGACTAGCTAGGTATGTACATCAACTAAGGAGATGACTAAATTCGCCGATGAGCAGGTGTAAGCAATGCCAATTAAAGATAACATGAAAAACAATAGGGAATCAAAAATGATAAACAAGTAGTGAGAGAGGGAAACATCAGAGAGACGAGAACCTTCTCGTCATCCATTATCCATTAGCCAAGTATAAGCAACTCATGCAGCGACAAGACAAGAAACAGCCATTATGTAAGTATACCTGAACAACAGACAGACTAGTAAGATTGCTTCATATATAGTAAAATCGACTTCGCGTTTCAGAAACAAGAAGTATAAATCAAGGCTGGAATGTACAAAATGTAGAACAAGGGCCGAAGTATTCGTAAATAACATTAAATTAATTGATTCGAACACAGCTAGGTGAGCATGTGGACAGAGTATTGAAAGGCATAGGCTAGAACATGATCAGAGCAACGGAGATAACGCGAGTCCAGATGAGCACTAAGAGGAGAGAAATAGGACACAAATGTCACTCGCATGTTAGGTGTACGAGTCTTTAAATGTCGAATGCGAAGAGGGTGAGTCCTGGTCAAACGCAGAAAGCCGGCGGCTTCAAAAGGGCAAAGTCCGCTTTCAGAAGAAATGTACCCTTCGTGGTCCCTGACACAGTATCCTCTTGAAGGCCTTCCTGAAGTCATTGTTGAAGATGGTGTATATGACCGGGTTGAGGCAGGAGTTTGCAGTAGCCGATCCAAAAAAGAACTTAAACAAAGGTCGGGGAAGCTGTAGGTCTCTGTCACACGCCTTGAGAGAAATAAGTGAAGAATAATGGGACCAGGTCAGATCGACACAGCACTCCACATCACTATGGCAACACGAAGGTGAATCCTCTTCTGCCCTGCTTCACCATCGCGTTGCGCGGCGATATGGAGGTCCCACTGAATCTGTGGTAGTTTCCTCTGCTACGCATGTTTGAGTGCCGACGATTGGGCATTATTGTGTTTTTGTAATCTGAAGACCAGGTTTGGCACAGACGCTTTAAACCCTCTGCATTGGGACGTTCCTCGGGTTTTCCTCGCGTCTTGTCGCATCTATGCTCGCCAGCACCGCTCAGATCCCTCGGAGCTGGAGGTGTGTCGGGAAGTTCGTTTCAGCCGCGTCGCGGGATGTGTTTGACCTCTGTGTGGGAACAGCTGTGAGGATTTACATTGGGGAACTGAGGTGGATTTTTGGACTGAACGGTATCTTAAATGGAGTGTCCGGGCTCGTGGTATTCCGATGGGTTATGCAGGCGATGACCGGGTTGAATCAAGTCAACATTTGGATGACGGGTTTTTTTCTTGTTGCTCCCGGTTCTGTTGTGACTGCCCTCAGGAATAACCATTAACGCGTAGGCTGCTGTTTTCCACATTGTCCTGCGCTCCTCAACGCATTATGCTTCTGTCCGGCGGGGCAGCGGTATGCGCTTTAAGCGTCTGATAGATCCTAACATACACAAAGAATCATGATCTAACAACAATGGGGGCGGAAGAATGAGCCGACAGTGGAGTAGCCGAGATATACGCAGCGTTCGTCGTTACTCGCACACGCACTCTTCCCTTCTTTTTTGCTCTTGTCCTGGTAAAAAGAGAGGAAGAGTGATCGCGCCGAGATCAGCCAAACGACAATAAGGGCGCTTGATCGTGGCTTTGGGAGACGTTTTGGCGCCGTAGACACTGGCCGGAGATTGACTAGTAACGGTCCAGTGCTATTGCGCACAGGGTGCACAATGGAGGAAGTGCAGAACAGAACATCCACGCCAGGTGAGACTTCACACCAAATGGAGCGGTAACGCCCGTACCCCTGGCAGCTCATTTAGCCAACGAGGAAGGGATAACAAGGACGTGTGACCACTAAATACTCCGCAGCCAGGCGACACCATTGAACAGTTTCTGGGCGCCCGTTAGAGGGATCGCACGTCATGACGTGGACCAGGATGTTTCCGACGATGGTCACGATCATCATGAAGGTGATGCTGATGGCAAAGGCTGCGGTGGCCTGCGGGGTGTACGGCGAGGTCCTGGCGGTGCTCTGGTTGCAGGGGAGTCCGCTGAGCTCCGACGGGCAAGGTGCATCTGATGCAGCTTCCATGGCGGTGACG
>NW_020859542.1:0-544 GCF_000972845.2 Larimichthys crocea | reverse complement strand
GGGGGGCTTTGGCCAGAGGAGGTAATGGAAATAACATTTTAAAAATGGCATGTGGAGGCCAGCAAAGTGTAATCCATGCATTGTTGTGGAACCTAAATATGAGCTGTCCAGCTGCAGGCACAGTGATCACCATCTACACATGACTCACCATGTGTGTGTGTGTGTGTGTATATATATTTGTGGAAGCTGCATCTATATAAAAAGTTGTAGTATGTAAATATCTGTTTGTGGCCATGTATGTGTGCTGGATACTATATATCAGCCTGCCTCAGGTGTGTGTGTATGGAGGTGGAACAAAAAGCAGGTGCACCTGACACCTGGGAAGCATATTGTACCGTACATGATCAGATCACACAGGTTTTTAGGCTTTGGTAACAAGAGAGTGGGACAATGATAACAACATGTTGAGAGGGGGATCCATTATCAGCCTCATCTACACGCACAGACCTATATGTGCAATAAAGTAATACATAAGTACATAACCCCATAATTCAAAGAGTGCACAGTCAGCAGATGATGGGACAAGATGAGATGGGACAAGGTG
>NW_020859541.1:0-690 GCF_000972845.2 Larimichthys crocea | reverse complement strand
GAGGTTCATAATGACAGGTGAAGGTACATAATGACAGGTGAAGGTTCATAATGACAGGTGAAGGTTCATAGAGACAGGTGAAGGTACATAGAGAAGACAGGTGAAGGTTCATAGAGACAGGTTAAGGTTCATAGAGACAGGTGGAGGTTCATAATGACAGGTTAAGGTTCATAGAGACAGGTGGAGGTTCATAATGACAGGTGAAGGTTCATAGAGACAGGTGAAGGTTGGAGGAACAGGCGACCTTGCAGAGGTCAAAGTTCAGTTTTGGGTCACTGAAACGGGCGAAAGCGTCCTTAAGAAATTAAAAGTCCAAAGATTTTCAGCGTCTCGTCACCTTCACCTCCTGCCAATGAACTGCTCTTCCTTCCACAAATCAACGACGAAGGCGGGTTTCCTGTACACAAACACAGGTGTTCAGACAGGTGAGCATCAGCTGATGAAGCTGAAGTTCAAAGTTCAGAGAAGTGAAAAGGTCGTTGGTACCTCGAGGTCGGCGGTTCAGGACTCATTATGTGGTCGAGCTTCCTCTCCTCTCCAGGAATCTGCTCCATGACACAGAGAAACAGGAAATGAGGTCAGTTTGGTGGTTTTCAAACAGATGATGTTCAAACCATGAAACATTCAAAAAGAAACATTTACACTCGTTCATGAATAAATGATAGACTGTTCATGTTCAAATAAGGTATT
>NW_020859540.1:0-752 GCF_000972845.2 Larimichthys crocea | reverse complement strand
CAGGGTTTTGAAAATTTGTAGGGGCTGCTATAGAGCCATTTAGCTCTGCACACACATGATACACATGTACGAGGTCGTCAGGGTGGACGTGTGTGCCAAGTTTCATGACCGTGCGATGATAAAAAGGTGTTCAAACTGCAAACGCTATCACACGACTTTCGCCGCCTGGCAACGCCCACACATTGTTTTCACCAGGAAGAATCACCAAGTCCTGAAGCCCAACATGAGCCCATTTGATGACACTACAGCGATCCAGATAGGCGCGACACCTTGACATGTGAAGTGTGACATTTCCACCAGCACGTGGCTCTATAGGTGAGTGTGAGTATGAGCATATGTATGCGTTCAGGCCGTGTCCAGCGTCCACCCTATGACGTTTGGTCAGGATGGGACAATGTATCCACAAGTTATAAGTGACTTTGTGTTTTGTGGCGAGTAGTGGCGAGTCCTCAAAATTTGAGGGGTCATCACGGCCACACCGTTTAGACTTTGGAAAAGTTTGAATCCATTAGCATTTAATCTGTAGAACAAGTTCGATCATATGCAAGGTGTGGAAATGGGCAAAAATTAGATTAGATTAGATTCAACTTTATTGTCATTCCACATGTATAAATAGAAGGCAACGAAATGCAGTTTAGCGTCTAATCAGAAGTGCAAATAGAGAAGTGCAATAGATACAGTTAAATGCAGTATTTACAGTAGTGCAAAGGTGTAAGGTGTGTATAGCTATGTGCAGATAATTAGGTGTAAGG
>NW_020859539.1:0-2533 GCF_000972845.2 Larimichthys crocea | reverse complement strand
TCCCAGGCAGCCATGCGAATACTCTCGTGCTCCCTGACAGGAGACGTCCATCTGGAGAGGTAAGCCTGATACATGCTAACAGCTAATGTATCACTTTTTAGTAACTTATCTTGGCTTAATTATATTTCCTGTCAAATTAATCAGACAATTGGTTTCTTTCTTTTTAAACTAAATGTTTGTCATTTGTAAAAGGGCTGAATTGCTGTGACGTGTTCTTCCTCAAAGTTTTAGCAATATTCAATATTTACCAGGTCTTGAAATTGTAAAATGCATTTTGGATATTTTATTCCAGCGCTCTTAACACATAAAATATATATAAACTATTTTGTGTCTATGTTCATTCCAGCGATGTCTAGTTGTGGTCATTTTGGTCACGTTTTGGAGATTTACAAGTCGGGTTTTTATCATTCAGGAGAGATGAGAGAGTGACACTGAGGTTATTGCGCTGTCCATGGTGCTCACCGTTAGTTTCAAAGGTCTTCGGTCCAACCATGGTCGAGTGTAGTAATATAAATACTTCAGTGGCCGGTGACAGTCGAGGAACTTCTGTGTAACATATTACAAACTGGCTGTTTATCTGCTGTTGGTGGCCTAGCGACATGTTCTCCTAGCTGATGGAGTATTTCGTGAGACTAACTTTTAATTGGGGGATGTGTCTATTCAGTTAAAGCATGTGTTCGATTCTCGTTCTCCTTAATAGTATATGAAAGCATTGGACAATCCACTTGGTGTCAGTGTTACAGTAGGGAAATGCTTAGGCTTCAGTCAAAATAGACTCTGCCCCTCTCAAGTGTATTTTTCAGCTCGACCACAAAGACTGCCATCGTTTCGGATTTTAATCTACACCTTTTCTACGCGAACGAGCTTTTCTGATATTTAATCTCAGGACAGCTGGAGTTGTTTAAAGGAGACGATATTTGTGGATGCTATTTTAAATGGTTACAACAAAGAAGACAAAAGACAAAGAGGCAGAATGATGTCTTGGTCGCGTCTTCTGCTTTTCTCTCTGCTGTTTTGCTTTGGTGAGCTGACTTTAGCTCAGATAAAATACTCGACTCCAGAGGAAGTAAAACTGGGAGTTATAATTGGAAATGTTGCCAAGGATCTGGGCCTTGATGTCAGTACCTTGATGAACAGGCGTTTTCGTATTGTGTCAGGAGCTCAGGACGCGTTGTTTGAGGTAAACCCGAACAATGGGGTTTTGTATGTTCACAAGAATCTCGACCGGGAACAGCTGTGCGATAGAAACGGTGCTTGTTTAATAGATCTGAAAATCGTTGTTGAAAATCCACTTGAAATCCATTATGTCACGGTGGAAATAACAGATGCTAACGACCATGTACCGATATTTGTTGAGAAAGAAAGGGTAATAGAAATAGCGGAAAATACTTTGCCAGGAGCACGATTTCAATTGCCGGGTGCTCGTGATCCCGATGTCGGAATAAATTCCGTTCAGCGCTATAAACTCAGTCAAAACGAAAAATTTCAACTTGAAATTCGAGACAGGGACGACGATAAAATCCCCTTTTTAGTGCTGCAGAAGCATTTGGACAGAGAACAGAAAATAAACCATAGCTTAATTTTAACCGCTATGGATGGAGGGACACCGCCAAAATCAGCAAATCTTAATCTTATCATAAAGGTTCTCGATATAAATGACAACAGACCTACTTTCTCCAAAGAGGTTTATTCTGTGACATTACAAGAAAATGCAGCTTTAGATACTGTTGTCATAAAAGTCCAAGCAACTGATGTAGACGAGGGCACTAATGGAGATGTCGAGTATGCATTTGGGGGTGACATTAATTCCAACGTGTTGGAACTATTTAGTCTAGACAGAAATACCGGCGAAGTAAGAGTTAAAGGACAAATTGACTATGAGACAGCTGATGTTTTTAAGTTAGACGTCCAAGCCTCTGACAAGGGCCAGCCTCCAATGACAACAGACTGTAGAGTTATAATAAAGATACAAGATGTCAATGATAATGAACCAGAAATAGAAGTGACGTCAATATCTAGTATGGTCCCCGAGGATTCAAAACCTGGCACCGTGATTTCTCTGATTAGTGTGACAGACATTGATTCTGGCCTGAATGGCAAGGTTTTGTGCAGTGTGACAGATAGTGTACCATTTGAATTGAAAACGTCATTTAAAGAAAACATGTATTCATTAGTGACAAAAGAAACATTGGACAGGGAAAGTGTGTCACATTATGACATTACAATTACAGCTACTGACTATGGTGAGCCTCCACTTTGCACATTCAAAACTTTGAGTATTCAGGTGTCAGATGTGAACGACAACATCCCAGAGTTCTTACACAGTCCCCTGGAATTATATTTGACGGAGAACAATGCTCCCGGTACATCAATATTTTCTGTGAGTGCATTTGATAAAGACTTAAATGACAATGCTGCAGTGTCCTATCGTATAATGAGAGGAGAAGGCGGTCATAATGACATGACATCTTTTCTGAATATAAATTCGGCAAACGGACAGATATCTGGACTGAAAAGTTTTGACTTTGAAACT
>NW_020859538.1:4523-4598 GCF_000972845.2 Larimichthys crocea | reverse complement strand
GTGTCTACCACGGCCTCCAGGGGGCGGTGTTGACTGGACTCTTGTCTTTGGTGATGCTGGTCTGGACTGTGGAGC
>NW_020859538.1:0-4513 GCF_000972845.2 Larimichthys crocea | reverse complement strand
GCTCAGAGGAGAGAAGTCAGCCTCTCTCAGGTTCTCATCAGATGAAGACTGCAGCTTGTTGAAGTGGTTCAGCAGGTTTAAGCCTGTCACGAATTATGTTTATATTCTCCTTGAATCATCAGTTAACTTGTGGGAGTCAGATTTTCCTGAGAATTAGTAATAGCTGAAGCAATTGTCGGTGGCATGGATGGATCTCTGTGCTTTAGAGTTTACCAAACTAAATTTCCAAGAAATATTTGGTGCAAGATTTGGAGTATTTCTTTGCAGGAACTAAATATATTATATACATTAGTGTGTTTTCATTTCATTATCACCTGAACACAAGAATCATTGTGTTGTTTGTTGTCTTAAAATTAGCCCTTTATATCTACAGTGAGAGCGGGTCCTCTTCCACAGAGTCTGACATTTTGAACAGCCATTTTTGTACAGTAGCCCAGAACAGACAAACTAAACACTGATATAGATATGGCCTTTTATTTTTTGTGTGAATTTGGCAGCCAAAGTTTTTCCTACATGCTTTGAAGAAGCGAACTGCACTTAATGCTATATATCTTCTTTTAGATTATATTTGTTCTGAAATAAATAAGCAGTTTTGTCATCTTGGTGCTGATATATTACCTCTTAACCTCTGTCTCTTCTGGGCAGAGGTCTTGATCTTTTGTCCCATCAGGGCACTTTGAGTCTCTTTTCCTTTGGTTCCCACATTCTGTCCTTTCACAAATGTGTCTCAATGTGTGTGTTACAGTAGCTGCATTGGTGGCCTCTTGGAAAGAGAAAAGTAAGCCGTTCTACATCAACAACAACTCGTGTTGAAAAAAGAAGGCACAGTGTTTTAACGTATGATGTAAAGGGGGGTGTATGTCTGTTCAGGCTAATAATTAAAGGGACTGTTGAATTCATCATGTATTGTACATAAAAAAATGGCCTCAACTAATAATTTATTATAATAATACATTATTCACTTTATTCAACCCAGTTATGAATGACTAAAACAGCTTGACGCATACTGCTGTATTGCTATCTGGTGATCAAGACATCCCAAACGTCAGCACTGTATCAATGAAGAACACAAAACCACCATGTCATAGCTAATTAAAATCTCTTTATTACAATCACATGTACATCATCATATTCCAAAAAGCTTGCTGTTGTGAAAAGTACCCTTGCACAGACAGATGGAGGTGGTGTTGCAGGCTGGATGGAGGGATTGTCAGATGGAGTAAAACAAGTGTTGAGTTCCCCAGCAGCAAGTGTCTCCGCTCCAGTGTGCTTTTAATTTCACATCACGAGGACAGCAGTGCTATTTTCAGCTCTCTCTGTGTGTCCTTGTGTAACGTAAGCAAAGAGAGTGAAGGGGGCGAGTGGGAAGGAAAAATTCGTTCTTCGTCATCCATTATTCAGACTGTTTGAGTCACAGCCCGAGAGAGAGAGAGAGAGAGAGAGAGAGAGAGAGAGAGAGAGAGAATATGTGGAAACAAACAGGGTCGAGGTTTCAATCCACGTGTTCCACATCTGATTCCAAGTGTTTTAAACAGTTTGACATTTCTGTAAATCCACTTTTTCTCTGTCTTCTCTAGAGTCACTTGAGATGATGGGTGCCAGTTTCATCTCTGTGTGTCTAAGCTAGGACACACACAGACTGGAAGCGGGGGGAAACTGCTAGCCTAGCTCAATCAAAAGAGAAAATCCTTCCAGCAATCCTGAAGTTCAGATTTAAACATTCTGGTTGCTTTGGCCTTCATGAGGAAATAATATTATATTATTAAATCCTATGTAATAGCCTCTTTCACTGATGCATATAGTATTGAAAGCAATGCTAAGATAGTAATCAATTAAGGACTTGATTTTGATTTTGGCCTTTTTTTTTTTTACAAAAGACTTGTGATTTTGACTTGTCATGTAAGAAAAAGCACAGATGTCGCTAATGACATTTAACTTTGTTCTAATCAAGAGTCCCGGTAAGTCAACTAAGCCAGCATGTCAGGGCCCTGAAACCAAAGCAGCCAAAGGGAATTCGGCTTTTATTAATTTAATTATTTACGGCTTTCGCTTTCCCGACTGTGACATGTCTAAATGCCTTCTGTGAAAAAGAGAGCAGAGAGTGTATAAATCAGCTTCCTTCATTCATTTTGGACTTTCTAGAGGGTGCAGCATGAAAATCAGAGAGAGTTGGACTCATTAGAAAGTTTTTTTTTTTTTGGTTAGTATTAGTTCAAACAGGCTAGCAGTTTTCCCCAGCTTTCACTCTATACCAACTGAGCTAAACACATCATGTAAAAACACAGCTTATCTACATCAGTTAATAAGATTAAACATTTAAATCAGACAGCTTTGGAGTTGTTGGAAGGTTTCCCTGTAGTGGACGACAAACAGAGATGAAACTGACTAAAACATCTCTAAAACATCAAACTGTGGAGAAGAAGAAGAGGATTTACCTAAAATATCATAGTGTACCTTTAAGTGTTACAGTGTCAGTGATCCTACTCATAATTCATGGATGCCACATTTAACATTCAGAACAAACTGAACCACTTTCCATGAGTTTTGACAATGTTGTGAGTGTTAAACGTACTAATACTACAATGTAAATCCCTGTGCTGTATATACAGCCTCCATAACACAGCTACTGAATCCAATGATAAACTACTGGAGGCGTCTGATGGCATCTGCATGTCCTGTTACTTAACTCCAGCCTCGTCTGCACCCTCTGACAAAATCAATATGTACATGTCATAATGACACAAAACAACAGTAAAATTCAATTTAGCCACTTAAAGAGACATTAATATTCACATTTTGTGTTAATTCTTTGAAAATGGTAAATCAAAGGTTCACCAGCTTTTAAATAAATTAAGTCAATTTTAAAGATCATAAAAACTGTTCACATTGGTTTTGTAACCATCACACGAAAAATATTGAAATATGTCCAACACAATGACAATAAATTGATTTTTTTTCCTCCATAAATCACTATGATAGTTTATAAAGAAAACATCAAGACACACTGTCGTTCTATCTACAGTCGTTCCACTGGCCTCCGTCCCCTGGTACAGAAAGGTAGGGAAAACGTTTCGTATAAAAAATGATGTGCAAAAAGTTGTTATCTTAGGTCCCTCTCATGGAAAACAAAGAAATAATGTAAATATCTACAATAACCTTTGCTCTTGCCATTTTTAGATTCTAGGATTACTGCGCACTTGTGGTGACTCGTCACTTTTGTGCATCTGTTTGATTTAAAACGAGTTACTGCATTTGATGGAAACCTGACAGGTAGCGCACACAACACTGTCATCATCGCTGTATTAAAACTAACTTGAGGTATTATTGCACATTATCCCGCACTGCAGACCTGGAATCAGCAGGTTTCAGATTTACTCACGCTGTACCTGCTTTTAGTGGAATGTCAACAACGCTGACTTGAGCTCTGTCTGTCCTGACTGTAAAAGATCTGACATAAAGTTGACTTGTAAATCTGATTTTGTTTTTTCCCGCCCCACACAGTCAACTGTAGATTTCAGTAAACATGCATAAGCAGTTACCTGGGTAGGTAGATCTGTAAACATCCTGCTAACAGTAAAGAGAACACCAGTAACAGGGAGCTATGGGCCATGAAGGGCCAAAACTCTAATGCTGCATTCACACTATGTTAGCAGAACAGTAATAATTGGAAAGAAACTGATGTGATTATGACTTTCAGACATTATGTTGGTGTCAGACAGAGAGCTGCTACAGCCACTACACAATGTTAATCTTCTGCATTTAGCCTGGGCAGCGACAGGGCGGCATCAGCTTTATACCTACAGTTAAGTTAAGTTTCCGTCAACCATCTATTATTTATCTGATATCACATCTTTAAACGATGATATTGTAGCTGTTAGAAATACCTGATGCCTCCGACTGGAGTTACAACCCATGTTTTCAAACTCAGCTGCACATGAGTACGGTCTGAATGATGTGGTGTTAATTCGGCATAAACCGGCTGATTCTACAAATTAAAGGTGCGGTGAACATCTTCTGCAAACCTCGTGGCACATTGTCCCCTATCCCTGATCCAACACGGTTTAACTAATGTTGCACAAACAGGCCGTGTTTTTTCTTTTTCATCATTTTTTAAGTTACAAAATCTCCCATAGATTTGATATTTTAATTGTAAACAGAGTTTCTATAAAAACCACTCAGGATTTGGTATCAAATCTCAGTTGTCATTGTCTGCATTGCTACAGTTGATGTGTTCTGTGGCCCTGATGTAAAAGTAGTTGTATGTGATCTATCGTGCACAGCCAGGTATATCACGCAGAACAGTATTGCTCCCCGAAATCTCATGGTCTGTCAGAGGATTTAAGTCCAAACCCCATTTTTTTTGTAACTTGTGTCAAAGATTCTGTGAAATAAATGTAGCATAAGATGTAGCATGAAACACATGATGCAAACATATGCGCTTATCTGACCTTGTTTGTCATTACAAGCCTTGCACTGAACACACATTTTGTTTAGAGTTTTGTACAGTGGTGAC
>NW_020859537.1:0-651 GCF_000972845.2 Larimichthys crocea | reverse complement strand
TCAGATGTTCATATAAATATTTTATTTTTTCCATTAATATACTGTAGTATAAACATTTTGCATAGAATTGTATGACACTGAATGTACAACAGTCAACACCAATGTGTTAAAAAAAAAACATGATTTCATAGGGGAGATCATATTTCTCCTAATTTTGGCTTCTTTGCATTGGCTACCTGTTAAATCTAGAATATAATTGAAATTCTTCTCCTCACCTACAAAGCTCATCATGGTCAGGCACCATCATATCTTAAAGAGCTCATAGTCCCTCACTACCCCTATAACACTGCGCTCTCAGAATGCAGGGTACGTTCCTTGTGGTTCCTATAGTCTCCAAAAGTAGATTGGGAGCCAGAGCTTCAGCTATCAAGCTCCTCTTCTGTGGAACAAACTACCATTTTGGGTTCGGTCAACACTTTTAAGAGTAGACTTAAGACTTTCCTTTTTGATAGAGCTTATAGTTAGGGCTGGCTCAGGTCAACCCTTAGTTATGCTGCTATAGTATTAGTAATAAAAATACATACCTGTCAAATCTCATATCTCATATCTATCACACTTTTTACAGCGCATTGCAATCTTTTGCTTGCTTTGGCCTTTGAGCCTACTCCAACTTTCTGCGCGATTAACCTCCTGCTATAGGGTTAATATTGT
>NW_020859536.1:0-567 GCF_000972845.2 Larimichthys crocea | reverse complement strand
TACACATTCAGAAAATGAACTAGGAGGAGGTAACAGTTGTGTAAAACACATCTATGTATTGTGTTTAAGAGATATCTACTAAAACTAGAAACATTTTTAAAGAAATTTTGAGTGTGCCTGACTTGCGGCCCCGTCACGCCCATACATTACTGACACTGCAGTAGCACAGAGACTTCAATAAAGTTAGTCAAAGGCAGGCTTGAGGTTGCCAAGCAACCAGGGTCAGCTGCAGGTCAGAGCAATTAACCGCAGCTGTGCTCTGTGTGTGAGTGACTGCTGAGAGACACAGAAAATCTCTAAATGAACCCCCTCCAACTAGTGGCCACTAATGCCAAAAGGTAGGTCGTATCAAAAAGCCGAAGTGACTGTGAGCATCCTCATTTTGTTGACCATGTAAATGCCGAATTTCAGTGTCTAAACTTAAAAAATGTGACCTGTGGAGAGAGAGAAAGAATAGGTGCCCCGTGCTCCTTTGGGAAATTTCTCCTCTGCAATTTACATGGGAGTGGATGGGGCTGTCAGTGGGTGATCCTGACGCATCGGTGCGTCTCCCGCCAAAACTATAAG
>NW_020859535.1:0-628 GCF_000972845.2 Larimichthys crocea | reverse complement strand
TCCATCATTGTTAACATGCTAATGCATGTTAACATTAGCATGTTAGCGCTGATGGGATAACAGTTACCATTAGCATGTTAGCATTAGCATGTTAGCGCTGATGTGCTAACAGTTAGCATTGGCATGTTACCATTAGTATGTTAGTGCTGATGGGCTAACAGTTAACATTAGCATGTTAACATTGGCATGTTAGCATTAGCATGTTAGCGCTGATGCGCTAGCATGTTATCATTACTATGTTAGCATTAGAATGTTAGCATTAGCGTGTTAGCATTAGCATGTTAGCATTAGCATGTTGGCATTAGCATGTTAACATTAGCATGTTAACGGTGATGCGCTAGCAGTTAGCATTAGCGTGTTAGCATTAGCATGTTACCATTAGCATGTTAACATTAGCATGTTAACGGTGATGCACTAGCAGTTAGCATTAGCATGTTAGCATTAGCATGTTAGCATTAGCATTTTATGATTAGCATGTTAGCATTAATATGTTAGCATTAGCATGTTAACATTAGCATGTGTTTAATTCCGAGTGGCTAATGTTAATTAGCATTAACATGTTAGCATTAGCATGATAACGCTGATGCGCTAGCAGTTAGCATTAGCGTGTTAACATTAACATGTTAGT
>NW_020859534.1:0-1325 GCF_000972845.2 Larimichthys crocea | reverse complement strand
TATCCAGTTTAATTTGCTCTATGGGTTGAGGTCCGGACTTTGAGGGAGCCAGTCCATCATTTTGAATGTTTCAGCAGATTCCTTCTGTCACAGGTAGTTCAGACAATAGTTAGAAGAATGTTCCTCCCTCGTCGGGAGGGAACACGACGAACATGCAGAAACATTTGCGTACACAACATGCGATATTTTTAAATGAATGTCGTGTTTTTGACACGCTTCAGACTGGAGATGAATCTCAACCTAGCGGCAGCAGCCAGGCTATGACCACCTCTGCAGTTGCTGCAGAAGGTAACTCTGGTTCTTGTGTATTTGCCACAGTTACACATCGTGACTATTATCTAGGCTGTGGGCCTCTTTTGACTTCGCTGTTGGTTTTGTAAGGTCGTGATACTTCTAACTAAACAAAGTTGATGCTGATCAAACTGTTTGTTCTCCTTTTTTCCCCAAATGAGAATCGATAAGAGAATCGATAAAGAATCGAACCGTTAAGCAGAATCGATAATGGAATCGGAATCATAAAAATCTTATCAATTCCCATCCCTACTCATCAGTCCACAACACTTTATACCAATCTTCCTTTGACCACTTCTTGTGTTCTTTTGCTCATTTCAGGTGTTTCACTCTATGTTTCTCTTTCCGTAATGGTTTCTTTGCTGCTAATCTGCCAACAAGTCTTTGTTCACCCAGTTTCTGACGCACAGTTCCTGAAGACATTTGCAGCATTAATCATTGTGGCGTTGATCTCGTCACGCAGTTCTCGTGACGTCTTTCTTCAGTCCTTAAAACTGAGAATTTTTGGGATGCTTCACTTGTCTGTCTTTTTTCTCCCTCCTACTTTTTAAATTACTAATGAAAGTCATATCATATAGTTGTAAAGGGGGGAAAATGTTTCCATCATAACAAAATATTCGGGCAATAATCTAAATTGGTCCCTAATTGAGGCAAGAATCATGACTGAAATATGTGATCAGGCAACAGAACACAATATGGTGTCATTAGATTTTTAAAATCTTTTTACAGACATTACAGACAATAATATAAATATGACTAGTTTTAATATATTAGTGTGAATGTGTCGTTTGAAGTAAGAAATAAAACTATTTTTAAACTTAAACTGATACTTCTCTCTGTGGACAATGAGCATTCATGAAAGATCATGAAATTATTAATGTGTCTACTTTTTAATTTGCTATTGAATTTCATTTTACATAGAAGTAAAGGAAAATTAAAAGTGTTTTTGTCATATAAAAAAAAGAACAATAATTTAAATTTCTCATGAATTCAGGGAAGAATCATGAATGAAATCTGTGATCAGGCAACAGAAC
>NW_020859533.1:0-581 GCF_000972845.2 Larimichthys crocea | reverse complement strand
AGGAGACATTTCAGGTGCCGGAGGAAGCTGAGGACATTAATGTGCCCCTGCTGTCTATTGACAGGTGCAGAGGAGACATTTCAGGCACCGGAGGAGGCTTAGGACATTAATGTGCTCCTGCTGTCTATTAACAGGTGTACATTTAAAGTGAAGGAGGCTGAGGACAAAGCCTTGGTTGGTGTCAATTATCACAAGCAGTGGAGACATTTCAGGCGCTGAAGGGTTAGGGGTTGAGGTTGAGGACATACAGTTTCTACTGGTATCAATAATTAGTTGCAGCGGAGACATTCAGCTGTAGACGGAGCCTGAGGACGTTAATTATCTGCTGCTGTCTATAATCAGGTGCACATTTCTGGTGCAGTGGAGACATATTAAGATGCTGTAGGAGGCTGAGGACATTATGTTTCTACTGCTGGACTGCAGTTGCAGAGGAAATCTTCAGTACGACTAAAATACCAAGGACGAAATTTCTTTGGTTTCCCACATTTACTTTAGTGTGTTACTTTAGTGAGTGTCCTGGTTATTAACACAATTAAATGTTCATGTATTCAAGGAAATGTATTGTACTTGTTTTCAGTTGA
>NW_020859532.1:0-540 GCF_000972845.2 Larimichthys crocea | reverse complement strand
AAGAGTGTTTAACTACATCACTTTTCAAAATAATAATGTTACCTCCATTTCCTGAAGGAGTTCGTCGGCACCCTGAAGCGCTTCCTCCAACTCAAGATCCTCCGAATCACTCATTATTCAAACTAAAGAGGAAAGAGATTTTGATAGAACTCAGTGACACAAAGAAATACATAAAACACATAAATAAAGCAATACAAATGATTTTCAGTGTTTGCGCTCCGTTCAACAATGTTAGCAATTAACGTTAGCATTATGGGTTTGTACAGAGCTAGCAGAAGTAGAAAACTGCTTTTTAACATTACACACCATGCGATGCCATTTGCGCCAGGGCATACAATATTAGCAACGTGCAACTCCTTTAATGTTTGTAATCGATTAAATCCATCATAGGTGGATTAAAGAGCTAATGCTACAGTACCCACGTGCAGTCGTAAGCTTACTCTACCTAGCACACTGACGGTAGTGTCACAATCCACTCCTGTCCCCTGCCTGCTTTTCTGCTCTTACCTGCACCGAGTAACTTTCCACTCACCTGTCAGC
>NW_020859531.1:0-547 GCF_000972845.2 Larimichthys crocea | reverse complement strand
ACAGCACTTTTTAAAAACAAAATTAATGAATAATTTAAACACTTAAAAACAGAAATAGCTACTAATAACTACTAAGCCCCACAAGCTGCCAGCAGATTTGTAATGCGTGGTTATTATGAGAACCTGACACTGATGTGTGGAGGGGGTCAACGATGCCATCACTTTTATAATTACATGAAAGCAGGTTGGCACAGTGGCGCAGTGGTTAGCACCGTTGCTGTTACCGCAGAGCAAGAATAGGTTTGAACCTCGCAGTTGACTATGGCCTTTCTGTGGTTGTGGACTTTTGTGGAGTTTGCATGTTTGCATGTTCTCCACATGTCTGTGTGTCTGTGGGTACTCCAGCTTCCTCCCACAGTCCAGAGACATGCAGGTTTATTAGTGACTCTAAATTGACCGTAGGTGTGTATATGAGTGTAATTGTTTGTCTCTATGTGACAGCCCTGTGATGACACAGACCCTGATAAGGATTTGTGGTTATGAAAATGGATGGAAGAATTGCATGAAAGCAGAAAACTTCAGAAACCTTCTCTGGAAAATAAAACTG
>NW_020859530.1:0-545 GCF_000972845.2 Larimichthys crocea | reverse complement strand
TTATGAGTAATGCAAAGTCTGTTAATATTTACACTCTTGCTCTTGTCTTTCACAAGATCATTCAGAAAGTAATATTTTGTGTCACATCTACAGATATATGACAATGCAATACATAAGTGAAATCTCCCTCACATGCACACTGCACTTTAAAGAATCAGTGTATCAGTCTATAAATTCTTTATAGGGTTTTAGATTTACATGTTGCATAGTTCACTGTTACTTGGCTTTTATTTTACCGTCACTGGTTTTATTTAACTGTTATTTATACATGTGTATATAGTGTAAAAATAGGATATCGTATAAGTGTATAGTGTTTTGTTTTCTTGCTATCACTTCCCTCTCACTTACCGTTTGGGAGCTGCTGTCACAAAAACAATTTCCCTGTGGGGATTAATAAAGTATTTCTGATTCTGATTCTGATATAACTGCTTTTTTTTAATGTCAAACAAAAAAAAAGCCAAATCTGGCAGCCATACAGTATCTTACAATCCTAGCAGGCCATAAATAATATATTATACAAATGAAAAAATATTAATAAATTAATA
>NW_020859529.1:0-618 GCF_000972845.2 Larimichthys crocea | reverse complement strand
GTTCCCACCATCAGCAAGTACTTGGTGGCAGCGGCAAGGAAAAAGAGGCAGAAGCCAGATCAAGGTGGACATCCATCTCTCGTGACTGGTTCAGTTTAGAGAGGGAGATGGGGAGGACGATATTATTTACATACACAACAGTTCCCACCATGAGCAAGAATTTTTATTGGCAGCGGCAAGGAAAGAGGCAGAAGCCAGATCATGGTGGAACATCCATATGCCACAAGTAGCTGAGTTTAAGAGGGAGGTGGGGAGGACAATATTATTTACATACACAACAGTTCCCACTATGAGCACTTGGCGACAGTAGCAAGGAAAAACTTTTAGCAGGCAGAAACCTCAAGCAGAACTATAGCCCACTGGTGGGTCACTATCTGCCACAACCAGCTGAGTTTAGAGAGGGGGATGGGGAGGAAAATATTTGTTTATTACTTGGCAACAGTGGCAAGGAAAGACTTCCTTTTAACAGACAAAACCCTCAAGCAGAACCAGTTTAGTTTAGAGAGAGATAGGGAGGACAGTACTATTATTAGACACAACAAGTCCCATCATGAGCAAGCAGTGGCAGTCAAACTCAATTTAATATGGAGACATGTCCACTCTCTGTTTGCTCATGGT
>NW_020859528.1:0-5766 GCF_000972845.2 Larimichthys crocea | reverse complement strand
GGTGAAGGCGAGGACATGGGACAGATGGAAGGAGAGGTCGATTGAGGGACAGATGTGAAGTAGAGGCGATGGAGGACAGATTGTGGAAGGAGAGGACATTGAGGACAGATGTTGAAGGACGAGGAGATGAGGACAGATGTGAAGGAGAGGTGATGAGGAACAGATGTGAAGGCGAGGAGATGAGGACAGATGTGAGGAGAGGAGATGAGGACAGCTTGTGAGGAGATGGAGATAGGACAGATGTGAAGGAGAGGAGATGCTGACAGCGTGAAGGAGAGGACATGAGGGAAGATTGTTTGAAGGAGAGGAATGAGGACAGATGTGAAGTGAGAGGAGATGAGGACAGATGTGAAGTAGAGGGTGGTTATGAGGGACCGATGTGAAGGAGAGGCGTGAGGACAGATGTGAAGGAGAGGAGATGCGGGGACAGATGTGACGGAGGAGGGAGATGAGGACAGATGTGAAGGAGAGAAAACGATGGAACACACGACCTGTGAAGACGTACGGTGATTGAGCCGCACCACTGATCTGGTTTCGATAGGCCAGCATGGGGTGATGAGGACAGATGTGGAAGGAGAGAGGTGATGAGGACAGATGTGAAGGAGAGTGATGAGGACAGATGTGAAGGAAGGAGATGAGGACCAGATTGTGAAGGAGGGAGGATGAGGACAGATGTGAAGGAGAGGAGATGAGGCCAGATGTGAGGAGAGGAGATGAGGGGACAGATGTGAAGGAAGAGGTGATGAGGACAGATGTGAAGGGAGAGGTGATTGAGGACAGATGTGAAGGAGAGAGATGAGGACAGTGTTTATTAGCTGACCAAAAATCATGTCGGACAACCCAGGAGTTTGAGACCAGGAAGCAGAGCCTGCAGTCTTACACGCTTCTCTGCGCCTCCATTAGAGCATTTTAGTTGCCCACCCAGTCCCTTCTTATAGAGACTTGTTGTCCCCGTCCACCAGTCCTTTCGTATAGAGACTTGTGTCTGTCCCCCGTTGCCCTACATTATTTAAAGATTAAAACAAACCAGAAGAGCGAGTTCCTCATAAAAAACTTACTACAAATTAAATCAAACATCTCCAAACAGTCCAAAATAAGAGAATTAAAGTGGACTCCTGAATATCATGGTCTTTGTCATCTAAACAGTGTCTAGTCAATGAATTCATATCTGGACTATGATATATGATTTGTTTTGCCTCACTTGAAACCTGGCTTCAGGAGGATGAATATGTTGCTTTAAATGATCCAGTCCTCCGAGTCATTATAATATCATGTTCCTCGAAGTACTGGGTCGAGTTGGGGAGTTGGAGCCATATTTGACTCAAGGTTCTATTAATTAAATCCCAAAACCTAAACTAAATTATAATCTCATTTGAACATGTCTTGTCCTTAGCCCTCCACTCACCCAACCTGGAAAAACTTACAGCCACTTTTATTTGTTACAGTTATATCGAGCTCCAGCGGTCCTTATTCCTGAATTTTTATCTAATTTGCAGAATTTAGAATTTGCATCAGGGCTTGATCCTTAAACAGGATAAAGTAATTTATTGTAGGTGCATTTTAACTATTATGTGGATAACCACAATTGATAGTCTTCGTTACTGCGTTTATCTCTCTATTAGACTCAATTGGATTTGTCAAAGTGTACATAAAACCGACTCATTGTCTGAACCCATCTTGATCTTGTTCTTTCATTATGGCATTGAAATTGATATATATAATAGTTTCTCACAGAATCCTCTTCTGTCGACCATTTTTTTAATAACCTTTGAGTTCATACCAATTACCGGATATACGCCTTTGTGTAGAAGCTTCTACAGCCGATGTTATCTGATAGTGCGTAGCCCCCAAATTTAGGAAGTTGATTCCTTCCGCATTGAATTCAAATGCCATGTCTAACAACTGTACACAGAGGACTTGTCTACTTCCTTTAGCCACCCACAAATAGACCCATCTTGTTGATAGTATTACAGGCTCATTACGGACAAAACTCTAGACTCTTATTGCACCTCTGAAAAAGAAATATTAAACAAAGAAGGCTAGCACCATGGTATAGCCAGCAGACCGCAGACTCGTAAATTAAAGCAAGAGGCACGTAAATCTGAACGCAAATGGCCACTAAACTGGAAGACTTTCATTAGCCTGCAAGATAAATCTCAAAACTTACAGAAGGCTCTCCGTAAGCCAGAGCAGCTCTTACTCTTCTTAATTGAGGAGAATAAGAACAACCACAGGTTTCTTCAGCACTGTAGCCAGGCTAAACAGCGAATCACAGCTCTACTGAACCCTCTATTCTTTAGTCTACGTAGCAAGCAATGACTTCATGAGCTTCTTTAATGATAAGATTATAACTATTAGAACAAAAATCCATCACCTCTGCCTCAACAGACCCCCATTGATCTGCATTCTGTACAGCAAGTTCCTGAAACAGCTGTTAAAACCTGATATGTATTTAGGGACTGTTTTTCCCCCACGACCTCATCAAATAACTTTAACATTTCTGCTTGCAGCTAAGCCGTCATCCTTGTCTCTTCGACTCCATCCCACCAGGCTGCTCAATGAAGTTTTACTGTAGTTAGTAATTCGTTATTGGATATGATTAATCTGTTCTTTATTATCAGGATATGTACCACAGTCCTTTAAGGTACTTGTTAATTTTAATAAACCTCTTCTTTTAAAAAGCCCACTCTAGACCCCAGAGGTCTTAGCCAACTTCCAGACCGATATATCACACCTTCCCTTTCTGTCTAAGATAATTGAGAAAGCTTGTTGTCTTGTTAGCTAATCAGTGTGTACTTTCTCAATAACATAGTCTATTTGAGTTTCAGTCAGGATTTAGGAGTGCTCATAACAGGACCACATTGTCAAAGTTACAAATGACCTTCCTAATGGCATTCATCGACAAAGGACTCATTCTCGTACTTGTCCTGTTAGCTCTTAGTGCTGCATTTGACCACCCTTGACCATCAAATTCTTTTACAGAGACTGGAACATCGAATTTGCATCAAAGGAAACCGCCCTAAGCTGGTTTTTTAAATCGTCACTTTTTAGATCGATCTCAGTTTGTTTCACGTCAATGATTGACTCCTCCAATGCAGACCAAAGTTTGTCCTGGAAGTCCCCCAAGGTTCTGTACTTGGACACTTCTATTCAGTTTATATATGCTTCCTTTAGGGCAAACACATTAGGAAATCACTCTATCAATTTCATTGTTATGCTGACGACACCCAATTATATTTATCGATCAACGCACTTGATGCAACCAATCAAATTTACTAAACTCAAGGCATGCCTTAAGGCTATTAAAAAGTGGATGACCTACCAATTTTTTTGATGTTAAATTTCAGACCAAAACTGAAGTTCTTGTAATTGGACCCAAACACCTCAGAAAACTTCTTTCTAGAGTCTTGTTACTTTAGAGGGATCACCCTGCTCCAGCTCCCACTGCTTAAAGAATCTTGGAGTTGTTTTTGATCCTGATTTGTCCTTTAACGTCCACATAAAAACCAATTCGAGGGACATGGACTGCCATTCTTCCACTACGTAACATCGCCTTTAAAATCCCGACGCATTGTACTCTCAGGGGATGCACGGAAAAAAACTAGTCCACGCATTTGTTACTTCAAGGCTTGGACTATTGTACACTCTTTGTGTTTATATCAGGCTGCTCATAAGTCTCTTAGACTTTGCAGTTTAATTCAGAGAATGCTGCTGCACGTGTTCTGACAGGAACCAAGCTCAGAGATCACATCTCTCCCAGTTTTGGCTCCTTGCATTGGCCTACCGAGGAAAGGCGAGTAAGAGAAGGGAAAAGGCGGCGCCGGACTGACAAAGCGCGGCAGGGGCAGGCACCAGCGGAGCGAAAGAGAGCGCCATGACGACCGGAGGGACCCCGCTAGAACACTGCCGCGCTCAGGACGCGGGGGGCCTTGGGGTTCCGAGAGTCTCCAAAAAGTAGATGGGGACGCCAGAGCTTGCAAGCTATAGGCGCTCGGGGTGGAACAAACTACCTTTCGGGGTTCGGGAGGCAGACACGGGCAACCCGGGAAGGAGGTAACGGAAGACGGGCCTGGAGGGATGAAAGCCGAGAGGGAGGGTCGGGGCGCAGGGCAGCCCGGAGGGGGAGGCGTGCCAGAGGTAGGGACAACGGCCGGGGGACCCCACCGAGGGGGAGGCCAGCCAGGGCACGGGATGGGGGATAGAGGTAAGAGGCCACACAGCGCCCCGGTCCTGACCGAAAACGCGCGCGCGCGCGAGCGCGCCGCGAGCGCCGCTATCTGCGCGCTCGCGCGAGTCGCTCCGCGCGCTCTGCTCGCGCGCTCGCGCTGCTCGCGCTCGTCGCGCGATCGCTAAGCGCGGCGAAGCGGCGCTCGCTCGCGCCGAGCGCGAGCTGTTCTAGCTTCGAGCTCTAGCCTATCTCTCTCTCGCTAGCTCGAGCGCGAGGCGCGAGCGCTATCGCGAGTGCGCGCCGCGCTGCGCTGAGCGCGAGCGCGAGTCGCTAGCTCTAGCTCTATTCTCTAGCGCTCCTCTCTCTATCGCTATCTCGATCGCGAGCTCGAGCGCTAGCGCGAATCCGCGCGCGCTGCGATCGCGAGCGCGCGCGCGCGCGCTCGCGCTCGATGCGAGCTCTCTATATCTTTCTCTCTCTCTCTCTCTCTATATTAGATAGCTATATAATATCCATCTCTCTCTCTATATTATCCCTCTCTATATTTCTTCTAGATCTCACTCTCTCTTAGAGATATATATTCTATAGTCTATATCTCTCCATATCGCTCCATATCTCTCCATCTGTGGACATGTCTCATTAATGCATGTTACTAACAAACTCCCCGGAGTTTCTGTCTCTGTCGTCCAGCAGGTTCTCGTGGATCGTGGCTGGCTGCTGTTGATCCTGCATGACGTCCACTACACATATACTACTTCATTATTATTACTAACCATTATCTATACTGTAATCCTTTATTCATTCCTTAAATTCATTGCATTTTATTCGTCATTTCCAATAGTTTGTGTTAATTTGTTCTGTACACGTGACATCCATGCACGTCTGTCCGTCCTGGGAGAGGGATCCCTCCTCGTGGGGTTTGCCCTTCCTGCGGTTTCTTCACATTTTTCCCTGTTAAGGTTTTTGTGGGCAAAGTTTTTCCTTCACTCGAACCGAGGGTCTAAGGCCAGAGGGTTGTTCCCTCCCTGTACCAGATTGGAAAGCCTCCGAGGAAAATGACTTTGTGACTTTGGGCTACAAATAAACATTTGATTTGATTTTGATTAGGAGTGAAGGAGAGGAGATGAGGGGACAATGTGAAGGAGAGGAGATGAGGTACACGATGTGAAGGAAAGAGGACTGAGGACAGACGTGAAGAAGAGGGTGATGAGGACAGATGTGAAGAGAGGAGTATGTATGGACGAGATGTGAAGGAGAGGAGATGAGGAGTTAGGAGCGTTGCATTTAACCTTTGACATTTACTTGAATTATGATTTATGGTTTTTGTCTGCAGCAGCTGCTGGGAGTGTCTTTCTACAGAAGCTTCAAACCTTACTGCAGGTAACGTATTCACAGCTTCTACCTGCTACCGACTTTTCTTACAGGGATCAGCTGCAGTCAGCGTTCAGGTGAGGTCACACCTGTCTCACTTGAACTGACGCCCATGTGACTGGCATGCTAACACTGTCCAGCTGCTGCTTCACACCGATAAGACCAGTCAGGTGTGTGTGTGTGTGTGTGTGTGAGTGTATATATGTGTGTGTGTGTGTGTTGTGTGT
>NW_020859527.1:0-10456 GCF_000972845.2 Larimichthys crocea | reverse complement strand
TGATTCTTCAGTGTTAATCTACTGTGGTATAAATAATCGAAACATCAGAAAGTGGGTCCAAACTTGTACTGGTCGTATAAAAGAAACTCTGTTGAACGATACATTTCATCATTTATCTATTGTCCTTAATATGAAAACTATCTTTATTTTGTGTTTTGTCTGGAGAATATTCCTATGTGGTAACTTTTAATTGAACAGCACGAGATGGACAAGTCATAGTTAAGCACACAGTGTGTTCATGCGACATTGCAGTGGTTTTAAAGGTGATCTGTCTGTGTTTTTAGATGGACCCGGTTCCGGACCCCTTCCGGGGCTGCAGAGCTGGTGCCCGCGGGACCCGGCACAGCTTCGGACAGTGGTTTCATCTCCCTCTCCTCTTTTCCTTCAAGCTCTTTCTCTGGTCTTGCTCTCCTCTTGGGCTCTCTCACTTTCACCCTTACCCTCCCCTGTTCTCTCCCTTTCCCTTCTTCTTCTCCCTTTTCCTAGCACACTCTTCTTCCTCTTCACTTCTTCCCCTCACTCCCCCTGCCTTCTGTTTCGCATTCTCCCGACGCTGTTGGCTTTGGCTCTTCCTCCAGCTCTTCCCTTTGCACTCCCCCTGGCTCTCCCCCTGGTCTCCCTCCCCAGGATATTCACCAATGGTTATTCTCTGACCTTTCCTCTTCTCCCCCACTTCAGTGTGGCGGAGAAGCCAGTGGCTTCTGGTGCCGACTGTCTCCTATCCTACGCGGCTCATCCTGAGGCGCTTAGACCAGACAACCCAGCGGCACTCCAGTCCTTCCTGTGTGAAGAAAGGGGTTGTTCCGGACTTTGCGACTGGTGCTGTCATAAACTTCCTGCTAGAACACTGTGGAATGAATAAGCCTTTCAGCAACAGTGTGGTTAATGTGACATGGAGAGTCAGTTTGAAAGGTGTATTTGTCTTTGCTCTCAGAATGTAAACCCAGCCGCTTACTCTGACTCCTGTTCCGGTCCCGGGCCCTACCTGGACACGGCGTCCCACGGCTGATCCTCACCGTAGAACCACTGTCGCTGCCCTTCTTCCCCCTCTCTCTCCACTCCCTATTCCCTCTCCTCCCCTCTCCTCTCCTCTCCTCTCCCTCCTTCTCACTACTCTCTCTTCCCCCCTCTCCTCCCCCCTCCTCTCTCCCTCACTCTGCTCTCTCTCTTCACCTCTTCATCATCCCGCTTCTTCCCCTGAACCTGCTCTCCCTCCTGAGCCACCAGTGGGGACGGCGTTGCGATGCAATCATCCTGGAGAAATGATTCTCGCATGAAGGCTAATCACCAGGAAGTGTACCAGGTACGATCCACCAGGAAGGTCCAGCCAGGAAGCGTCACCATGTATCACCAAGGAAGGGTCACCAGGTAATCACCATGTTAAAAGATTGTGTACGCAGGAATCTGTTTTAACTGTTAACAATGGAATTGATTTTGTATTTATTGTAAAATGAATTTTGGATTTTTTTAATTGCAGGTTGTTAATATGTGTTGGGAGAAGTATTTCTTTTAACATTGCTGTTCCTCTTTCTCCCCCCTCCCTCCTCTCTCATATCTATTTTTGTGGGGGAGAGGAGAAAGTAAAAGGAGAGGCCAGCCATCGTTAAAAAGATATCTGGAGGGACGGGAGGAGAGGAGGCGAGGAGAGGAGAGAGACGCAGGAGAAGGAAGGAGACGAGAGAGGAGGTGAGGGAAGGACATGAGGATGAGGAGATGTGAGGAGAACAGAAGGAAAACTGGAGGTCACTCAGTAAGTCACCAGGAAGTGTACCAGGAAGTTTCACCCAGGTCTAAGTCACCAGGGAAGGTCACCCAGGAAGGTCACCAGTGAAGTCACCAGGTAATTACCAGGAATGGTAACCAGGTTACGTCACCAGGTAAGTCACCAGAAGGTCACCAGACTTCACCAGTAAGTCACCAGGTAATCACCAGGAAGGCTCACCGGGAAGGTCACCAGATAAATCACCTTAATTCACCGAGGAAGTCACCAGGAGAGTCAACCAGGTAAGTCACAGGTAATGGCAGGTCACCAGGAAGGTCAGGATCCCAGGTAAGCCGTCACCAGGAAGTCACCAGAGGGCACAGTAGGCACCAGGTAGTCACCAGGAGTCACCAGGAAGGTCAACCGCAATCCGAAGTCACCGCAGTAAGTCACCAGGTCGGATGCACCAGGAAGGTCACCAGGTAACAGGAAGGTTACCAGATTAGTCACCAGTAGTCGAAGTCACCAAAGGTACAGAAGTCACAGGGGCTCCAGAGTCACCAGGTAAGTCCCCAGGCAGGTCAACAGGTAAGTCACCAGGTAAGTCACAGGAGCGCACCCAAGGAGTTCCCAGATAGTCATCACCAGTAAGTCACCAGGAAGGTCACAGAAAGGTCACCATTGTAAGTCCCAGGTAAAAGATTGTGTACCTGGAAATCTGTTTTAAACGGTTAAACTGATGATTTATTTGATGTAAAAATGAATTTTTGATTTTTTTAATTGAATGTGTGTGTGGAATTTGTGTTTGAGGAGAGATTTTTTAAACATTGGGCTGTCCTCTCTGCTCTCGCCCCTCCATCCTCTCTCTTCTATTTTTGTGGGAGACGGGAGGAGTGAACGGAGAGCGACAGCATGTTAAAAAATACTCTGGGGAGACGGGAAGAGGAGCGAGAGGCGAGAGCTCCGAAGCTCGGCGCAATGCGAGCCGTGCGCGCTAGGAAGCGGCCGATGAGGGGTGAGGGACGGGACACAAGGAGGAGAAGGGGAGTGTACATGACGCGGAGAGGTGGGAAGCGACGCCGCCGGGAGCTGACGACTAACACCCGTGACTTATCATGTTGTTCTGACTCCCCCACCCCACCTTACTTACTGTTGCTAGGTCCGTCAAGCACGGCACGTGCCATGACGGGAAGAGTATACCGGTGTGTGTCAGTGACGTTTTTGAGCCAACTTCCGCGATACACTCCAGATCGAGGCAAAAGGTTTACCTAGCAAGTGGAGGGAATATTCAAAATATTAACAATGCACACATCCCCGGAGTCAGCGCTCGTGGCATGTATGTACAGCTCTAGAATGTGCCACAGTTAGCCCTAGTAACGGTGGACGAGCAAAGGAACCATAAGGTATTAATGAGGCCTTCGCAGTTCACGTACCAGGCGTGTGTACTTGCAGGGCTTAATTCTCTGAGACAAGATGTTTTGGCAGGACACCAGGAGTCCCCCAGAACAGCTATTCAGTTATTAATATAATTTTTAATGATGGGTATGCTGTCCTCAGTGTGTTTCTTCTCTACACAAATTTGCAGATATCGAACAAGCTTCCAAGAGAAAGGTCAGAGGCTGGAGAAAGTGAATAGTTTTTATTCGTCGTCTTCATTCTCATGAAACAATTTTGTAAAACGAAATGATACCAGAAACAAGATAGCATAAATCGAATTGTTGCTTCCAGAATAACATCAGATATTCCACGAGCATGATAATGTAAAAAGCTGTACCATAACTGTTAGTTATATCTTGTAAATTATTTCTAGTTCAACGTTAATTAAGCATAAGGTGACAATTACATGCAAACAAAACTAAACATCTATGTAGAACTATTCAAAATGCCACTACATGAACCCTGTGTTAACAACAGAATTGACATAATAAATGTGAATATCACTCACAACGATCTTTTCCTCGGCAAAACAATGGGAGGAAATGATGAAGTAGCGTGAGCTACAGCTAACGCGCCGTGCATGATAGAAGCTAATTGCTTTTCTGTCTGATCAGACGTCTCTGCCCTATGAGCCAAGATGTGAGTCTGATACTCTCCAGCTCACTAGATGCAGTCTATGCCCGTTGGAAGATGGTGATAGAGCTGTTGTGCCAAGTTTCATGGGGATACTGCAAGAACCAATAGGCACAACACAGCACACGACACTCTTACCGCTTGCAACGTTGCACTGAGTGCTGTGTCCGGCGAGGTGGTATGCAATAGAGTTGAAAGAAACCGCTATCTGCTTGAAGACAGTTTCGTGTATCTAGGGCTGCTGGAAGACTGCATGAATTGCGTTGGGCTGATCTGCCAACTTGAGCGAAAAATGAATGCACTCCTCCTTCGAGCTGAAACTGGTGCTACTCATAAGAACAGAGTAAGATAACACAGGGCACGTTAACAACATAATCTATAGAAGAAACCCTTGAACTACGGCACAAAGTCAATCCTGCGCTCCAACGCTGAGAGTGCCTCACAACAGTAAGCTGGATGCATTGGTTGCATACCTGAGATAGAGGTTTACTGAGGACTGCAGTTCTTGAAGAGAGCTTAGTGCGCATACAAGCTCAGTTGCTGTGCTACAGACACACAACTCCACAGAAAGTTAAAGCCCAACTGCCCTGATCGACTGAAATCAACACCTGAAAAAGACAGATTGCTTGATATTCAAGCACAGGTAACTGTATGCGAAAAGCACTCATGAAGCTAACAGCGACAACCTAGAATCAACCAGAGATTCAGACACTGAAAATCAGCTGTGCCCTTCTCACAGGACCAGTGACTCCACCTCACGCTCAGAGTCACATACCATCCCTGCATCTCAAAAGATTTCTCCTGATGAGCTTCAACACCCAGTCCTCCCAACGAGAGTAGGGACAGTACGGTTTGGGTCCAACGGCAAACGTAGGCCCGAGTCGCGATGGTAATTGTTTACGCTGCGGCGAAGACGCGCAATCTGCAGTCAACTGTGGCGGACCTTCTCCTTCTGGTTGAGGAAAAGAGACAGCTGCCTAAAGAGTAGGAGACAAAGGCAATGGGATCAGCCATAATGACAGTCACTGCGAATCCACAGTAACTGTAGAAGCCCACCTGTTGCGGGGCAAACAGGACAAAAGACACTTTAAGAGCCCTAGAAACACAGAGAGAGTGGGCAAGCAGTGTGCTGATGTTTACCCACTTTCCACCATATTGCCACAAACTGTTGGAACAAAATGTACTGCTCAGTCTATATGAAGGTAACCAAGTTATATTGCCTGCTAGATACAGGATCGCAGGTGACCACCATCACACTGTCTTCTTCCAGACTCAAACTGTCCCACATTCCCTTAATCCTGGATGATCTTTTGGATGTAGAGCTGCAAATAGAAGGAGCCAATGGAGAAGTCTGGTGCTTACTCTGGGTAGTAGAACAACCGGACGTTTCCCAAGGAGTCCTTGGGTGAGGAGACCAGAGTCCTACGTAGTTTGGTTGTCCCTGATGTGAGCAGTTGTTGCCCCAAATTCCTCATTGGCACCAATTCTCTAGACGTTCCCTCAATTCCCAAAGTATTTGAAAAGACATGATTGGTCGCCTCAGTCTTCCTCCCTGGCACAGTTGGTTTTGGAACATCCTTGAAGTTACGACAAGCATGGCAAGTATGGAGTTTCTTGGGGTGATAAAGGCCACAGCAAAAACTCCTGAAGTGGTTGCACAGCGGCAGACAGGGGTCGTGTGAAGGGCAGCAACATTGAGTGGTGCTCACCAGGAGAAGTGGGCTGTTGTAGAGGCCGCATCTGCGTCGTCCCTTCCTGGCGGATTGCTGGTTGTAGCTCCCTGTGCACCTTACCTGTCAAGCGCTCCTGCTCAATGTCAATCCTGCTGAGGAATGAAACTCAAACAGAATCACAATCCCGTCCAACGGACAGGTTGCTGGATGTCAACGCCGTTCAACAGTGTGAGGGGAAAATGACCACCTTCGCTGATTCGACCACTCACTGAAACCAAAAGGATGGGAGTTTTGGACTTTGGTGGATTCCCCTTATCGACATAGGTGGAAAGAGCGGATCACAAGGCTGCTCAATAGCACACCTGAGGTCTTTTCCCAGCATGACAGGGACTTTGGTCATACCAGCAAAGTGAAACACCATTCACTGCTTTTGTGAGTGACAACACCCTTTCAACACAGAGATAGACCATCCATCCCATGCATGTAGGATTGTTAGAAACATCCTCACGAGCTTGCTGAATTCCTGGTGTCATACATGAGTCTGAGTCCCCGTGCATCTCCCAGAAGTCCGTGGTGCGGCAGAAAGATGGTTCTGTGAGGTTATGCATAGACTTCGAAAACTCAACCTACAGACCATAAAGGATCGCTTACGCTCTACCAAACTTAGAGGAAGTGTTCTCCCTCTTGACTGGATCTAAATGGTTCTCAGTCCTTGATTTAAAATCAGGCTATTACCAAGTTGAAATGGAAGAGGCTGATAAACAGAAGACAGCGTTCGTGTGCCCCCTTGGCTTCTGGGAATTTAACGCAAGCCCCAGGGGGTTCCAATGCACCAAGTTACATTCCACTGTTGATAAGGAGAGATGTATGGGAGTATCTCAACCGCAGAAGAGCGCTGGTCTTCATCGATGATCTCATAATCTTCTCGGACACCTTAGCGCAACATGAGGCAAGGTTAATACAAGTCCTCAAACGGCTGAAAGAGTTTGGATTAAAATTGTCATCAGAAAAATGCAAGTTTTTCCAAACTTCTGTTAAGTATCTTGGTCACATCGTCTCCCAGCATGGAGTTGAGACAGATCCACAAAAGATTGAAGCCTGAACAGACTCGGCCATGCCCAAGAACCTCAAAGAACTGCACCCCTTTCTTGGCTTTTCTGGGTACTACAGACGGTTTGTGAAGGACTATTCAAAGATCACCAAACCCAAATGACCTCACCGGCTGGGTACCCACACCTAAGAAAGCACAGTCAAGGACAGAGAAACCTTCCTTTGACTTTCCACCCAAAGGCATTCTTTGGGGAAGGTGGACCCCAGATGTCAAAGAGCATTGAGGCGTATGTGACAAGCTAACACCACCCCTGTCTTGGGGTTTGCAAACCCCAAACTGCCATACGTCCTTCACACTGACGCAAGCACAAAAGGGGCTTCCTCCATATCGGACAGACGGACGATGAGGGCTGCTGCTCCTTTGAAGCAGAGGATTGCCACGAGATTGCGAGCGACAATACCCGTCATAAATGGATTCCTCGCTCTAAATGGGGCTGTTACTTACTAAGTTTAGGTGTATTTTGTAGGCGCTGATTTCACTGTTAATCACAGAAGCAACACCCTTAACTACATCTTAACGTTCTGCGAAGTTGATGCACAAGTTACAGGTGGTTGTCAGCCATATCGGACATACAACTTCAAGCCGTGCAGTATAGAGCAGGAATCAAAATCAAGACGCTGAAGGACTTTCTCAAAGTATAAATTGGTCTGACAGACCATTTCCACGAGTATGCCTCGCGAACCAACTCGAAACCAAAAGGCGCAGACTGTGGCTAAGTGCTTATGGGAAAAAACTTCTTGGGGTTGATTATCGGCATGTCGTAAAGAGTTCTCTGAGTGTCCAGGGCCCGATTTTGTGAATATGACCATAAAACGAACGTGCGCTCATAGCTGCATCGAGAACAGTCATGACTACCCGGACCACCCCAGGGGGAATCCAGTGGAGAGATTCAATAGGACCCTCCTCCATGTTGGGCACTCTCGAAAACAAGGACAAGTCTCATTGGAAAGGGTTTGTCAAACCTCTAGTGCACGCCTATAATTGCACGCGGAATGACGTGACTGGATTCAGTCCGTATGAACTAATGTTTGGCAGACAACCCCGGCTGCCAGTTGATTTGGCGTTTGGTCTACCTGCAAGCAGTCAACCCAAGTCACACTCCCAGTATGTGCATACTTAAAGGGCCGCCTAGAGGAGAGCTACAGAGTCGCCACAGAGAATGCCTCAAAGACAGCTGAGCGTAACAAACAACGGTTTGACAAAAGAGTGTTTGAGTCCAACTCCTTGAATGCAGGCAATCGGTCCTTGTTGAGGATGGTGGAGTAGACGCTCTGATGTCGGGGTGGGCGGCTGTCCTGTCCAGCGGGCTCACTGAGACCAGATAGCTCCACCCCTGCGCCATTTTTTCTTCACGCCTGCTTCCCGCAAATGAACTATGGACCTATTGGAAATCGACGGGAGCTTCTGTGCGGTCAAATTGGCATGGACGAGTGCGTCACTGGCTGGAGGGGGCCAAACAACCATTTCTCGTATGGACGGACCAAAGAACCCTAGATACTACAAGGTCAGGCCAGAAGCTGATACTCCAGAAAGCTGCCGCTGTGTCCCCTCTTTCCACCAGATCATTTCACTTCTCTAATCGCCCGGAACACCGCAAGGTGGGGGGCGTTAAGCCTGACAGCCCTCTCCAGCTCCAGTTATGAAAGAAAGAGAACGGTATTTCCCACGCAACGAACAATCCATCTTCATCTGCTGGCCTGCCAGCCATTACATGGGGGATTGAGGGAGGAGTTAGGACGGCGATGGCTAGCAAAGCAGCCAGGTCCCACGCGCCTGTCCCCCCACCGGCTCTTCGTCCGGCCCACCTCCGTTTGAGAGTGGCTCCAGTGGGCAACAACACGCCCTCACCTGCATCCAGGATACAGAGGACCAAGTGGTTCTCAGCGCCGATTCTGGTGGGACTCCCTGGGAACCTGGACACCCAGGGGTTTTCAAGGTGCCCTGTCCCCGTATGCACCGGAACAATACCTCCCACCAGGCTCTGCTGGTCCCCTGCTCAGCTTCCATTTCCATCGTCCCTGGTCCCAAATATCCTGGACTTTGTGACCGTTCTACCACCATCTCAAGGACACACTACTATCCTTACCGTGGTAGACCGGTTTTTTAGCACAATATGGCCCACTTCATTCCCCTGCCCAAGCTCCCTTCAGCCAAGAGAACTGCTGGAACTGGTCCTCCAGCACATATTCCGGCTCCATGGTCTTCCGATCGATGTGGTCTCCTGCCGGGACTGCAGTTTCCTCCGGTCTTTTGGAGAGAGTTCTGCTTCTCATCGGGGCCACGGCCAGCCTGTCCATCCGGTTTTCATCCTTTTCTCAACTCTAACGGCGCATGGAGGGAAAAAACCGAGATGGCAGGTGGCTCTCCGGTGTATGGTCTCAGTTCCCCCAACGTCCTGGTCGCAGCAGTGCTCCTGGGTAGAATATGCCCATAACATACACTCCTCAGCTTCTCCACTGGTCTCTCCCCATCTCCAGTGTGCTTATGGTATACCAGCCCCACCCCTTTCCAGCCCGGAGATGGAGGTTTCTGCCATCTGTAACAGGCTTTCACCCGCCGGTGTTGCCGCACCTTCGTCCCATGCCATGACACTCTCCTGCGGTCGGGGCCAATCGGTGAGCCAATCGGTGAGCCTGGCCAATCGTCGCCGCCACCTCGGCTCCTGCTTACCATGTGGCAGAAGGTGTGGTTGCAACCCGGGGACCTCACCATCGGGTCGACTGAAGAAATGGCACCCAAGTTCATCGGCCCCTACGAAATTCAGAAGGTCATCACCCCTGCTGCAGGTCGCTCAAGCTATCCCAGGTCCATGCGAAGTACACCCCACTTCCATGTCTCAAAAAATCAAGCGCGTTTTTCTGGAGAGTCCCTTGATTTCCTTGCTACCCCGACTCCTCCGCAACCTCGCCTTTCAAGGAGACCCAGCCATACACGGTGCGACGGCTTATCTGCTATCGTCGCTGTGGGAGGGAATCCAGTCCTGGTTGATGGGAGGGTATGGCCCAGTAGGAGAGGTCGTGGGTCCCCGCCAGCTCATCCTTGACCGCTCAGCTCATTACTGACTTCCACCTGCAGCACCCTGACCAGCCCCCAGGATCCGCCCGTCATGATAACCCCCGCCTGACCCTCTGTGCCCCACAGTCCCCGGCCATAGCGAGGTGACCCGCCATCGTCCTCTCTGGGACTCTCATCTGAGGACGCTTGAACACGACTTTTGCCCCGGCCCGAGACAGTACCTTCTAAGGAGAAACCTCTCAGGGACCCAAACAGCCCAACCCTGTCTCCTGCTGTTATGCTTCCTGTTGACCTGGAGAAAACAACGCAGACTTCGGTCATAGAGCAACGGGACAGAGAAACGAGATGTGCACCTGAAAGAGAGACAGTACAGTGGGAACCTGTGGAGATCATTCCACCCAAAGCAGCAGGAGAACCTCTACTCTCCAGATATAGAATCTCCAATGAGCAAGCTCCCTGACACGTCAAGTCCATTTTGTAAGATAGGAAACCAGCAGTTTTGATAAAGAGCTGAGCGTCACCTCGAGCACAGTAGAGACGACCCCTCAAAAGTGGAGAAGCGTTCTTATTCGGGAGTTCTCAGGACACTACTCCAGATCCTTCAATACAGGAGGATGAGACCATGCCTGTTCAGCTGAGTATGTCGGAGTCTCCCTCAGAACCAAACATTATGAGTGAAAGCTTTCCTGTTTTTTCAGACCTGTCGTTCAGTGACAGCAGACAAAGATGAAGGATGCTTTGTCAGTGAACCTTGTAAGGAAGTGTCGTGGAAAACAGGGACCATGAGGGAAAACCAGTTGGCGACATCGGTGGGAAGAGATTCCTCTCCGTCATCATGGAAGAGAGCGATGTTACACTACCCCCAGACGTTCCACGAGCACAGAG
>NW_020859526.1:0-955 GCF_000972845.2 Larimichthys crocea | reverse complement strand
ATCTTCCAGAACGCTGAAAACATTCGAAAAAAAGCTTCAACTTTATTGCTATTAGAAAAACCTTTAAGCTATACCAACATGTGCTGAGATTATCAACACTAAGACAGATGATTTAAATGTGACAAAAAGGGTGCCATAAAAAGGTAAGACACTGATGACAAAAGAAAAACAGAAAACATTGTGATGTGCAGAGTAAACTATATTGTTTTTAATACAAAGGCATGCTGTGTTTGCCTTTATGCATACAGACATAAAAACATTACAAGATGCACTAGACTTAAATGCCACTTACTGAAGTCTGACTCTGATGGAAAGACTCTGAAGAAGGGATGAGGGTCACAATGCAGACTCCTCAGCTCCGCCATGATACGTTTGTCCTTCTCGCGAAAATAATCCCGTGGTTTTAACTCGGATATCCTCTTTTTCAGAGTGCTGCTTAGAAATATTATTAATGCTTCAAATGAACAATTAAAAATTTCAACAATTTCTAGTTTATTATGACTTCTATCACTCACCACTCTGTCACTGTCACTTTGCTGTTTAACTGGCTTGGCATGGACGTCTCTGGAGATTCGTCATACCCGTGAGTAGCGAAGATTGTTTTCAAGATATCCTATGAAATGACAGAGCGAGCACATGAAGACAATGTACGAAGTTTTCACATCAGTTCCAACAGGATGGTGGACAATGATCTACAACAACTAACCTCACTGATGGAAGACGGGTCAAGTTTTTCTTTCAGTGTCCTCTGCTCCAAAGAGAGAACAGTCTCAATCTCAAAGAGCCTCAGACCCTCTTTGGTTGTCTTTGGTTTGAAACAGCAACCACCTGAACACAATATGGATGAGTGGTGGAGAGGTCAACACGCATCTGAATAACCGCACAACCAAAGAAGCTGTGTTGAAATCTGGTGTCAAATACACTTTTTTTTTTTTTTTTTAAGAAAAAAATGATT
>NW_020859525.1:0-753 GCF_000972845.2 Larimichthys crocea | reverse complement strand
GAACTTTTCAGAGTTTTCTAATAAGAAATAAACAAAGCAACATTTATTGCTCTGAGGCCCGTTTGGTTCAACATATATGAACTGTCTCGTTCTATATCAACATTCACCTCACAGCAAGAAGATTCCTGGTTTGAACCAAGCGACAACCTCAGTGGATGAATCTGCAGTTCCTCAAACGTCCACTTGAGGCTGGTTTCAGAAGTGAGTCAGTCTCCATAAGTCCCCATGTCCAAATGTCCAACTTCACAGCAGAAATAAACATGTTTACAGCCTGGTACAAAAAACAGTTTTGGTCTCTGTAGCTAATTTCCCCGTTCATGACAACTGTACTGAGGGTGAATTTATATACAACTCACCTGTTCACATTATATTAAGGCTTAAAGTTATGCAGGATTAAGAGCGTGGACGCTTTGATTGACAGGTAAGTGTCGTTACAGGTGACTTGTTTGAACGACCAGGTGTCATTCGGCCCACCTCAGGTCCACTGATGATCCGGTTATGGAAAATAAATTGATGGTGGATGAACAATTTCTAGTTAGTCCCGCCCACTTTTGGTTTAGGTCCCGCCCATTCGGATACGGATCATTTAGTTGGTTGAACAGAAACAGACGCAGGTAATGTTGCACTGGCTCATCCTTGACAGTTATAGTTATGCTTATATTATAGAATGCAGAGCTGTATGGTGCACTGATTGGGTCACATTGAAGACACGTTTCACTAATGCAAACAAATACCATGCTTGTGATATAAGAA
>NW_020859524.1:0-669 GCF_000972845.2 Larimichthys crocea | reverse complement strand
AGTGCACTTATGATTTCAATTTTGGATCAATTATTGCTTTATGATCTTATTTTTTATAACCGGGGCCAAACCGACCCTAACACAAGAGGAAGGTTTATGGAGTTATTTTTGTCTCAAAAATAACCGTAAACGCACATAGAGTGATCTACAAATGTTCCTTGATTTGCACACGTGTTTTGTTATCCACAAATACAATACGATAAATTATCGCTAGAGGACTAATAAAACACAATTTGCCTTCATTCAGCATAGATTTAGAAAGTAAAACGTACATTTCTCGCTAGAAATGTCCTCAAACAATGCCAGATTATATCTTGAAATGTTGTTTTTATGGCCAGAAAGCTGAATAAATATCACGTTCAATGTACACATAGAACAACACGGCCACCTACAGTAGTGGTGAAGAGGGCAGCTATTTGTGAATCCCGAATATTTGTTTGTGGATCTGTGCGGATCTCGGCAAGAACGTCTCAGAAATATGTAACTGAGGGATGCGTGTGTGTGATCCACAAATGCAGAATCACGCTTCACAAACAGAATTTTCTGTTTTACAAATGTTTTTTTCTGTTTTTACAAATGGGAAATATATTTACAAATACACGTATATTTGTAAAAACCAAATTAGAAATTAATTAGAATTAGAAATTTGTATTTGTGGATAGCAAAACA
>NW_020859523.1:0-527 GCF_000972845.2 Larimichthys crocea | reverse complement strand
AGCATGATCAGAGGGAGCAAGATCAAGAAACCCTCGGAAAACTTAATCAGATACAACTGGTGGACAAAAAGGAGGACAAGAAACAGGCTGTAGTCATACAGAGTGAGCCTCAGGTCAAAGTCGTAAAACTGTCAAAGTGGGATCAACCAGAGTTTGACGAAAGGTGTGAAGCATATCTCTCTCTAATCTTTGTCTTATGGCCCGTCTACACAAGCACGTTTTTGTCGAATCCGCATAAATACTTTATCGTTTCGGCCTTGCGTCCACACAGATCCGGCTTTTTCGAGGTGTGAAACCGGTATTTTTTGAGAACTGGTCCCAGTTCTCCTAAAATGCCGGATAGCCCAGAGTCGTCTGGACGGCAAATGCATGACTGATGTATAAGCCCCATCTCTCTAACCTTTAACCTCAGCCGCTGGACTCGTCATAACAACAACAATGGTGGACTACAGGCTTGTGCTCGTACTACAGAAACTACTCAGTCTATTACCGCTGCTAAAACAAAACCTTCTGCTTCTATATTACTG
>NW_020859522.1:0-550 GCF_000972845.2 Larimichthys crocea | reverse complement strand
GTTGTTGTTGTTGTTGTTGTATTACCATCATCTTGCCACTGCACCTAATCTACCTATTTTACCTTGTCCCGTTCTGTGTTTTATTTTTTTCTACCTCAGTATTTTATTCTATTGTATTTCTATTGTATAAAACAGTAAATAATGAATAAAGTCATGTATCTATCTATGGTTGGAGGGTTACAGAGTTTTAAACAGGCGCACACAGGGACGCCTCTGTGCTCGCCTCCTATCAGGGTCCTCAGCCTGAGTGACGTAGTCCCCCAGTGTGTAGCCTGGTGAAAACATTAATCCGTTTTTTATTTGATTATTATTATTATTATTGAAGTATTGACTAGCAGGAGCTTAACGTGATGGCTTTGGAAACGGTCCCCAAAGACCTTCGCCATCTGCGGGCTTGTCTTCTGTGTTCTTTGGTGAAGGTAAGCCGACTGAACTAACGCTGATGCTAACACATGTAGCCGCTTCATACGCGCGAGCTCAGACTTTGGATTTATGTTTCCATGACGACCTGTTTACTGAATATAACGGCGACCGTTGGTTTTAATAAGCG
>NW_020859521.1:2795-3147 GCF_000972845.2 Larimichthys crocea | reverse complement strand
AATACCTCCAGACAGTAAGGCAGGCCCTGAAAAGTCAGTTGCATGGTAAGAACAAAGTCCAAGCCATCAACATGTACACACTACCAGTCATCAGATACTTCGCTGGTATCATAAACTGGCCAATGGAGGAGATAGAAGCCACAGATATCAAGACTAGAAAGCTCCTCACCATGCATGGAGGGTTCCACCCCAAGTCCAACACCCTGAGGCTATACACTAAGCGGAAAGAGGGAGGCCGAGGGCTAGTGAGCGTCAAGGCCACGGTCCAGGATGAAACATCGAAAATACAAGAATACATCAGAAAGATGGCCCCGAAGGATGAACTGCTAAGTGAATGTCTCAGGCAGCAGAA
>NW_020859521.1:0-2785 GCF_000972845.2 Larimichthys crocea | reverse complement strand
TATATGAATGAAACTTGTCGAAATATGGAAAAACTTTAAATATATTTGAATGAAAGTCTGAATATATTGATATATTACAAAAATTAAACTTGAATATATTGGAAGAAGTCTGACTATATTGAAGAAACACCTTGAAATATATTGTTAATGAAACATTGAATCAATGGAATTGAAAATACTTTATATATTGAATATATTTAACTTGACTGATTTCGTCAGCTTCCGGAAATCTTGGTAACCGTTGGCTGTCTGTCTCGTATAGCCTAAAAGTGAGTGACAATCCGAGATCACAATCTCTGGTTGCAGCCAATATTAAAATATGAGGACATTCATTAACACTGGTGTATGGGCCAAAATTCCCCCCGATACCCCTGACTAATACCGTTTTCCTGAAAGGAGTTCCGCTTCCTTTTTAATCGTGGCAGCATTAACAGGCCAGGCAGATGTTTATCAGGGCCACCTTCAGCCGCTCTTCAACCTCACAGGAGCTTCCCACACACCCCAGGCAGGCGCTCTGTCTGACATTGTGCTGAGGCCCACGCCAAAATGTGGCCTAGATGGACGGCCATCTGGCATTTCGCCCGGTCCATTGGCCACATTGGGCCGTGCCTCCGGCGTTTTCTTTTGTTGTATGTTACCCTTGTATTTTTGTTAGACCTTTTTCTGCACAACTTTGACCACGCAGCCCCAAATGACTTTGCGGCCCATTTTCCATCCATTGGACATAGGCTTTGGGTTTGAAGGATAATTATGGTCAAATATTTTGCATTCATGACAGGTAACGAGTTCCTGCATTTACACCCCACCCCTCCCCTGCACCCCTCAAATGGATGCGTACATGCGCTGATAGGTTCATGTGAAAACGAAACAGGGATAGACTCATATACAGTCTATAGATAAACGCCCATACTGTATGTTGCACGTAATATATATACAATAAATAGAGGCTGAGTCCCGAGAAAAAATGCCAGGGCCGGATTCTGTTACTGTCTCGACCTGATCAGTGTACAATCCACCCATACACAAGAAGGGTCATAGGACACGGTACGGTTTAGCTTGATATAGTTTTCGGTTTACGGAGGTAAAACACAGTGAACTCGTCGGCGTTATGCACTTGCGTCGTGACGCGGCACTTCTCCGGACTGGAGAAGTAAGGATGCTGCGGCTAAAGGGCTTCATGAAATGAATACGAGAACTCTTAATTATTGTTTAATTACCAATAGCATTCACCCACCTCATAGACCAATGCAGGGTGATTTAGTTCGTATTGCCTGTTAGGCCTGCCCCGGTTTAAAATTTGAGCCTGTTTGAGTGAGGGATTTGGGGGCCTTTTTTGGCACGCAATCGCCAAGTTGTAATATCATCCTCATTGCTTAAAAAAATTTTATTTCGTGGCTTCAACTAGATGCGGGCCGGCCTGATCTCTGTTCTTCACGTTTTAACGACTGTTACATTAAGAGGCTTGCCAAGCTACGCCGCCAAACGTCTGACGTCACAGTTGACGTTCAGTTTCAATTACTTCAGAGTTCATTAAATATATTCTCCGAGGTTCACTCCTTCATTCAATATATTCAAGGTTTCATTCAATATATTCAGACTTCAATCAATATATTCAAGGTTCACTCCATATATTCAAAGTTTCATTCCATATATTCAAGGTTTCATTCAATATATTCAAAGTTTCATTCAATATATTCAAGGTTCATTCAATATATTCAGGGTTGACTCCATATATTCAAAGTTTCATTCAATATATTCAAGGTTGACTCCATATATTCAAAGTTTCATTCAATATATTCAAAGGTTTAATTTCCTGAATGGCATGCCATAATATATACATCAGGAGGTTTATTTTGCACAATGCTTAAAGATTGCAACTATGTGATAAAACTTGAAGGCTCTTCCAGACTGTTAATTGGCTGCCTTGAATTCCTACGTCATGTGTTGATATAGTCAGAGAAGATATTATTAACAGTGAAAAGAGAGACCAGACACCATTAGGGACTCGGAGTTACTCGTTGCAAGAAAACTAAAACAAACAACAACAGAAAAAAAACGTTTTCTAACCATGATGGATAATGTTTCTGTTATTACAATATTTTTTCTTTCTGGTTTAAATGAAACAAAGAACTACAAATTTATTTTCTTCTCTCTCACTTTACTGTATTACTGTTTGATTTTGCTGGTGAATATTTCTCTCATTGTGATCATTATCTTAGATAAAAACCTCCATGAACCTATGTATATTCTATTGTGCACTTTGTGCATTAATGGACTTTATGGCACAACAGGTTTGTATCCTAAGTTTCTCTGGGATCTACTTTCTCCTGTTCATGTTATCTCTTATTCTGGATGCCTTGTTCAGGCTCTAGTAATGTACTCATTTGCCTGCTGTGATCTGTCTGTTCTTGCAGTAATGGCATATGACAGATATGTGGCTATCTGTCAACCACTTGTGTACCACTCTGTCATGTCCAAGAAAAGACTCATTAAGTTAGTGTGTTTCTCATGGATAACACCTTTGTGCATTTTTGGCATAAATGTTTTTCTAACATCTAGGTTAAAGTTATGCAGCCCGTATATTGCCAGATTTTTTTGTGTCAATTGGGTTATTGTTAAACTTGCTTGTTTCCCAGCTGAAACAACTGTTAACAACATAGTTGCATACATGACAATGATCATTTATGTCTTTCATGGTGTTTTCATAGTTTGGTCCTACATGATTCTCATTAAAACATGTGTAAACTCTAAAGAAAACAAGGCAAAGTTCATGCAAACATGTGTG
>NW_020859520.1:0-857 GCF_000972845.2 Larimichthys crocea | reverse complement strand
ACAGTGGCAGCAAGCCTGTCACATTCATAACTAACAAACTCGACTGACTTTGAATTGAACATTTTGCCGTCTAGAATTGTAGGAGATGATCGGTGTTGTTGGTGCTCAGTAATTCATATAATTTTTCAGAGAAAAGGTTCAAGTCATAAATAAACTACAATATTTCTAAAGAAATTTTGAGTGTGCCTGACTCTGGCCCCGTCGCCCCCATACATTATTACTGACACTGCTCAGCAAATTCAGTACTGGAAAATTCCTGCAGAAATTTTGAGACTGACGAGTGGGCTGTTGCCAGGGGTCTGTATTCAAAAAGCACACCTCAAATAATCATTTTTAACATGTTTATTTAGACACAGAAGCAGCTAGCGCTTACGCGCTAGCAATTAACATTGACATGTTAACATTAGCATGTTAGCGCTGATGCGCTCACGCGCTACCAATTAACATTAGCATGTTACCATTAGCATGTTAGCAATAGCATGTTACCATTAGCATGTTAGCACTGATGTGCTAACAATTAGCATTAGCAAGTTAACATTAGCATGTATTTAATTCTTAGTGGCTAATGCTAATTAACATTAACATGTTATCAATTATAATTTTTTTAATTCCTAGTGGCTAATGTTAATTAGCACCAATTTTAGCATTGGTCGCTAATGTTAACAAATAGAGAAAAAGTTTACAGCTAGTGCTAATGCGATGCCGGTTTGGTGTGGCATCTGCAGCACTGCAGACGTTGTGCCGGACCGTGGTGGGGAAGAGGGAGCTAAGCCAGAAGGCGAGGCTCTCGATTTTCCAGTCCATCTACGTTCCAACCCCACACTTAGTGACGGAAAGAATGACGTGGCAGATACAAG
>NW_020859519.1:0-808 GCF_000972845.2 Larimichthys crocea | reverse complement strand
AAAGGTCAGGTCAACACGCGAGCGGCGAAAGATGGAGAAAACACCCAGAATATGGGAACACCTGGATGTTTATACCTGAGGGGCGACTCCTTTCACATCCCTTTGTCTGCGCAAAGAGACGCCCTTCAGGACGGCCCCTTCTGTCTGTTGCAAGTATCGGTGCCGGCCCCCCGTTGTTATGCTTTACACCTGAAGTATCCTGCAGGATCTTGTATTTAGGTGCAAGGTTGAGTCTAGGCGTCACAATTTACAAAGACAAAAGGAGCTGGTGCCTTCTGTTGTGCGTCTCCAGTGATTAAAACAAAGGCACTGAATTTACTAGTACACTAGTTATACTAGTTTTGACAATCTTTATTTATTTTTCAATTCAAACAATACAACATTAAATATGTAAAGAAAAAGAAAAGAAACAGCCTGTGTGAATTACATTAATGTTAAACCAATCTGGTTAATTATGTCTTCCCTTGTATGACAACCATTTTTCACTCCATTTTAGAAAAACATCCTCTTTCAATCTCAGTTTATATGTAAGGTGTTCCATCTGTAGTATATCATCTGTAATGGACATCCACTGTTTGTGACTTGGAGTGTCAGGCTTAAGCCAGTTCTTAGTGATGGTCTTCTTCCCAGCAACCAAAAGAATCCTGGTTAAATATCGATCACCCGCATGTACCATGCCCTCCAAATGACCAAGGTATAGAACTGAACAAGATCACATACCCCAGAACATCACAAATAACCAAATGAACATTCTCCCAAGAGGTTGTATTTTGATGCATTTCCAAAAATGTGTGTGTGGTCTGCATCC
>NW_020859518.1:0-598 GCF_000972845.2 Larimichthys crocea | reverse complement strand
ATTCTCATGAAAAAAAAAGAACACTGCACATCAAGCATTACAACGATATCTCATGGTCATCAAATGAAAATGAGAATTATCTACTATACACGGAATATAAAAGCAGAAAAATAAATAAATAATAACAGTAAAATAAATAGGTCAGTAGTCAGTAGACATATACGAGATCATACTTTTGTTTGCACTGTGAGGCTTTGTACAATAGCTAGTGTCTATGAGCTCACATTTTTAAGGTAATTCAGTACTGGGTCCCATGTTTTATCGAAGTATCCCCTCTATCTTCATTGTAGAATCTCAGTCTAACCTCAGTTGTTTTTAAATGCGCTTTATAAATAAAGTTTGAGTTGAGTTAAGTTAAGTTTATTTTCAGAAAAAGTCAGACATGGAATATAATATTCATAACTATGTTTTCATGCATGTATGATCACCTGATAATAAAAATCTTTTTTGTTTTTGTTGCTTAAAAATTATCCTTTTATATCTACAGTGGGAGCGGGTCCTTTTTCATGGATGCCGGCATGTTAAAGCGCTGCGTATCTATCCAATCTAATCCAATCCACTTTATTTATATATTGCACGATTTTAGCAAACACAAGGT
>NW_020859517.1:0-683 GCF_000972845.2 Larimichthys crocea | reverse complement strand
ACACACACACACACACACAATTTAAATTTGTGTTTGAAGTTCCCTTTGTTTAATATTACAGAGAATAAAGCTACACATCTGCAGTGCGCCACCCGTGTACCTCTCACTTGTGGTATGTTACTATGGTTGACAAAGTGGTCAAATTTTACTGCGGTCAAGTGAGCTGTCGTTCGTCTTTTCCGTGGTCAAATCAACCGCACCAAAATTTCAAAAGTGCGCCCGTATTACAGAATATATGGCAAATGCAGGTAGTCCGTGATACGGAGCGAGCAAACTTTCTGTTTTCAAAATAAAACGTCGGTTATTCCATGGCAGTAAAAACAGACATGCCAATGTGATCCGAAGATGATTTTCAGACCACATAGTCTAGAAGCTATTGAACTAAAATGCTAATATTTTCTTATGAAAAGGCTTTATGCTTTCATACTAATTTCTGACAAAGAATTAAATTTTGCACCTCAAGACTATGTTTACTACTCACTGACTTAGTATCAAACATGTATCATTTGAGAGAAATTCAGCCTCAAAGTTGTTGTTTTTTTGCATTGAAAAAAGGCATTATGCTCTATATTTACTGTACTGTAAAATCCCTTTGATCCATAATTTCTGACAAAGGTTCATACACCTGACCTTACGACCATCCCGACTGTTCAATCAGTCAGTATCAAGCATATTTACTGTAT
>NW_020859516.1:0-903 GCF_000972845.2 Larimichthys crocea | reverse complement strand
AAACATACAAGGCCACCAGCTGCTCTGTGGTTCCTCTTGATCACCTTAACAGTGAGACAATGTGCTCGTCATTTCCTGCACTCCAATGTTCAGAAATAGTTGCATCAGACAGTGAAATCTTTCAGCTTCATTTAGTTTACTAAACTTCCAACATTCATCCATTCTGCAAAGCTATGAGCAATTTGCTCCATAAACAGTTGTTTATTTTACTGATGCAGAACACTTTTAAAGGAACTTCAGCCCACAAAGACATCACAATGTCTCCTCAAGTGATGCCATGTGGGCGTTTTAACAACAATCATCCTGCAGACAAAGAAGAAAAAATATGAATATGAAATATATGCTGATCTGGTCACCTAGTGATGACACAAGTCAATAATTATTCTTAGATAAATTCTGCTATGATTCGTTTAATTCTTTTTTCAGTTTTTCAGAACTTTTTATCAAACAAAGCATGACTGTCACAGTTCACAGTCCAGATGTTTAGTGATGCAGTACACTCTCAAACAGACACTTTCACCTTTCAGGTGATGATCCCACAAGTTTGTTGATTCAAGTTGTGCCTGGCTGAGCTACAGTGATCACTGGACACTGTGGACAGATTTAAACATCCAGTTTATTAGATGGTATAAATAGAATATAACATGCTTAATGATGTTTTCATTAGTATATAATAAAAATCTTTAGTTTTCTTCTAATGGGTCTTTTATATTTACGACAAAAGAGCAGGTGAAACAATCAGCAACTACAGTTCAGTCAACGAAAGGATCAAATGCAAACCAACTTTAAAGAGGAGGAGGAGTCTTCACATTTAATTTGATGAAATATACTTGTTTGAAACAGATGTTTGACAGTTGTTACTTTGCCTCATATTGAATTTAAATATAGGTAATATATTATATA
>NW_020859515.1:0-846 GCF_000972845.2 Larimichthys crocea | reverse complement strand
GAGCTGGCTGATCGTTCAGGAGTGTGCCAGTCAACCCTGAGCCGAGCCGAGCCATGCCAGCTGTGTGGGACGGATGAATGTCTTCCAGGTAAAGGTGGAGGAACACTTTATCAACTCTGACCCCCGACGCATGTGGGAGGGCATTCGGGCCATCACGGATTACAAAAGATGATGCCCTTCCTCAACAAACTGAATGACTTTTATGCCCGGTTTGACAAGGACAATAAAGAAAAGGCTACAAAGATCCAGCCCTCAGATGACCACCAGCCACTCATTCTATCACACACAGACGTTCAGAATGCACTAAGCCGGATCAACGCACGCAAGGCTGCTGGCCCTGATGGCATCCCTGGACGTGTACTCAGAGCTTGTGCTGAGCAGCTGAGTCTTCACAGACATTTTCAACCTGTCTCTTGCCCCCAGTAGTTGTGCCAGCGTGTTTTAAAACCTCCTCTATTGTGCCAGTGCCAAAACACTCCTCCCCTAAGTGCTTGAATGACTACCGCCCTGTGGCACTGACTCCTATTGTGATGAAGTGCTTTGAGCGCCTGGTCCTGGCACACCTCAAGGACTGTCTGCCCACCACACTTGACCCACACCAGTTTGCCTACTGTAGCAACAGGAGTGCTGAGGATGCCATATCCACAGCACTGCACTGTGTACTCTCACACCTGGAGAAAAAGAACACTTATGCAAGAATGTTGTTTGTTGACTTCAGCTCAGCATTCAACACTGTCATTCCCTCCAAGCTAGTCACTAAACTTGTGGATCTGGAAATCAACAACTCCCTCTGCAACTGGATTATGGACTTTCTGACTAATAGACCCCAGCATGTTAGGTCAGATC
>NW_020859514.1:0-4902 GCF_000972845.2 Larimichthys crocea | reverse complement strand
GGGTTGGGCTAATCGGTGTAATGAGTTACGGGGGTGCGGAAGGACATGTCCGGAGCGGGGGTGTCACACAACCGGTGGTAGGCGGAAGGGGCGTGACGCATCGTAACAACCTGAGGAGGGGGGCACGCCAGATACAAAAGACTGCGCATAAGAGGCCCAGGTGGGTGGGCGCGGTGGGGGAGTGGGGTGTGTGTGTGAGCAACAAAGCACAACATCGCATGCAACAAGTCAAACATTAAGTTCGTCCGACGTAAGGCTGTATACTTTTCTTTGTATAAACACTAGGGGGGGGGGGGGGGGGGGGGGGGAGGGGAGGGGGGGACTTTGGAGAGAGTTAAGGAGTGGTAAGACAATGGGAACAAGTCTGTTATTTAACTACCAACCTCACTCGGTCTCCCTCGATTTTTACAGACCTGTCCTTCTGGCCTGGGTAATGACACCCGGAGGGTGTTGCTGGCACTGGTTCATAGGAAAGGGGGGGGGGAAAGAGGAAGGAGGGGAGGAGGGGGGGGAGGGGGAGAGGGGAGGGTGACGAGGGGGAAGGGGAGAAAGAAAAAACCACGATGGTTGTGCCCCCGTCTGCTACTATGCCCCATAGCTTCCAGACAAGACCGCGTTATGCAGGGCTGACGCCGACACGGCGGACACTGTCCTGCACAGACCCCCTTTTCCGCTGTAGGTTCTGTCAATTCCCTGTCCACCACTGCCTATCTGCTTTCGTTAGCAGGGTCATCCATTGTCTTTATCCATCCATGAACCGGAAGTGAGTTTGAAGTCCCTCCAGGCCATTCCTGTGTCAGTCTTTGTTGTGTTAGAGATCCCTAACCTTCTGTTGAGGTGCCACAAAAACCTCATCTGCCTTTCCAAAAGTCAAGTCCAGTTCTAGTTTCCTTTGGCACCGGTAATCGCCTCTTTTCTGTCAAAGATGTATAGGAGGCGCCACCTGCTAGAAAATCACCTCTGTCTATACTCAGTTTCTCCACACTCCCATCCAAACTTGTGACATAATCAATGGACACATTAAAGTTTTGTTTTGTTTTTGATGGCGCTGTGTTCACTTCTCTAAACCTAACTGCTTAATCAACAGTACAACATTTTGTTTTTTTGATGTAATATCTGGCAGAATTAGCTAATTTGTTCTCTAGCGATGCTCTAATCTCTCCACGAATGCTCTGGCTGAATTCCCTTCGCATCGCAGGAGTTCTTTCTTTCATTGGGCTTTTTGGAGTAACCGAGGCTGATGTTATGGGCCAGTGAGGGGGACTAGGGAAATCCTCCTTTTTTGTTCCAAAACGGCCTGAAATCTATCGACTTGGAGGGAATGAGTCACTCTGATCTTCAAAGAGCTGTGGTACAGGGCCAGCGAGTCATCACGCAGCTGGTCCATAGCGTGAGATGGAACTTGGAAGAATGGCTTGATGGAGTAGTGCTACACAGTTAGATGTGTTTATAGAAACAAAAATCTAGTTTTTATATGAATTTTGTATTGAGGTTTTTATTATAAATGCACAAAGAACTGTAGGCGTCACCGAACTATCGTTATTGATAGCCAGCCTGCTGAAAGTATTTAACGTGTACCTGTAATATTAGATACATGAAATCAATTTTTGTTTATTATTCTTTTTAATTTATTTGTTTTTTTATTATTTATAATATTCCTCTTTCAAATGGACAAAATACAACACTGAAATAACAAAAACTGGCAGATGAGCAAGCTATTCTAGACATTGTTTGCTTTTTCTTTAAAAACCTGAAAACGGCTACGTATTTTTTTGGTTGTGGATTAAAAGAGATGTGCATACTGTGGTTATAGACTTGTCAGTTTTGTGTGTGTCTGTGTGTGTGTGTCTGTGACCCTTTTTTCTGTGAGGTAACTTCACTCGCTGTTCAGTCCTGGCTATGAAGTGACAAAAAAAGGCACTCAGTGGCCATAGACTGTTTTTTAAAGGTGAAAGTTCCATCATTCTTTTAGTGAACCTCCTGGCAAAGATATCTGTGGGGGCCATGAAATAGTATGAATCATATCTGGTTTGGTTTGTACCTGGACTTCATACAGTAGAAGTTGTGAATGGCATACTCATGGAGTCTCAGAGCACAGAACTGCACGATTTACATCTGTTTAACGGATTAATTTTAATGAGCATTCATGGAGCATTTTAAGTAGGCTAGAGTTTGCATGGGAGGGGGATGTCTGCTCTGGGGGAAATCCATGGCATCAGTGGGCTGTGTCGGAAGAAAATGTGGCACAGTAGTGGGCTCACACAAAGCTGTAGAAGCGTCATACATTAAGTCATTTGGTTGAACATTTTATCCAGGTGGGCATACCTTAACAGAGATCCACCACTAAAATTTTATTATACGGCAGCTCAGTGTCCTTTGTTTTGGCAGCTGTCCAATGCTAAATATAAGATTCCCCGTCTAGACGGTCTGTAATTGCCTATTGTTGAGAGTTTGGGAAAAACAGTGTATCATTGTTGACAGCAGATTCCAGGCAGCTATAAGGCGAGTTGGCAGCTCCAGAGTGATTTTGGAGGTGTGGGCATTGTAGCAAATCAAAAGATATAATTGACTTAAGAATTAAGCTTTCACTGGCCAATGAATCACTAAAGATGCATTTTGAAATGAGAGCATACAGTTTTACATTGGTTTCTGATTTACACTGTGACCTTCCTCCGACTGATGATATTCAGTATTTTTAACATCTCTGAACCTGCCTAATTAGGACAGGGGTTAGATGTCCAATTAGTCACAGGGTAGATTCAGTTGGAATTCAATGAACAGCCAATTCTTCCATATCGGTAATAAGCTCACCTTGCAATATAAATGAGAAACATCAAATCTGATCATAATTACCTCATATTTGTTTAATAATACTGCCACTCTGTTAGGCCACATTCAGACTGGATCCTGGTGGCTGCACCAACACCCACAGGTTGTGTGGCGCAGTGAAGGAATGAGGGGGGTGGTGCTGTGTGTCATTTTGTGCTTGAACCATACACGATGTGAAACTTCAGAAAGAACATTTTTTATCTCGCTCGATGAACGGCGTTGTCAAAATGCTAGCAATTGCTCAATCTTATTAACCTGTCCCCATCTCCTCTCGACCAAAACTCGTAGAGAGAGTAGAGTCTCAGAGTTTTACTCCTGCACCTGGATAGCCCTCAGCTTCAGTGACATTGTCAGGCTGACTGAAAGGGTTGCGGCCTGATCCTATCTGGCTCAACTTCTCCACTGCCAGTTTTCTGTGTGCTTGGTGGACACCCCAGTGGCCCAATGGTTGACCCCAACAAAATGAAGAGAAGAATCTCATTTTCGCTGCCGGATCCTGTCTAATGTGGCCGTACTGATTAAATGTTGAGGCAACCTCCTGTTGTACAGGTCGAGGTAATTGTTGCAGTTTATCATAATCACTGTTCATGAGACTGATAATCCCCAAAACAGCATTAAAGCTAGATTGCTTCAGGCAAAGAAAAATGATTCCAAAATTAATACCTCAATTGCTGCAATTAGGTGATATTTAATTTAAAGTTGTTTTTAAGGAGTTTTTTCTGAGTGCTGACATAGTAGTGAATTTGTTTAGGAAAATCAATTTTAGTGGTAGTAATAATAATAACAATGCTCAAATTCAAGACACTGTCTGGAAATCTGTTCCTGACAGTTAGATTAATGTAGAGGAATAATAAGGTCAACTGAGGTTTGTCCGATTCATGTGTTGCTGAGTGCTAGGCGGCTATGTAGACACAAGCAGCGTCTGTCACTGCCTTTACTCTCTGCCTGAGAGCAGAGAAAACTGGTGGTCTCTGCTGCTCCACTGTGTTCTCGTCGCTAATATACTGCCGGTGTCCTTTTTTTATATACCTATATATATTCTTTTTTTGGGCCTTATTGGGCTTTATTTGACAGAGACAGCTTGAAGAGTGACAGGAATGTTGGGAGATGGGGAATGACATGCCTGAAAGAGCCACAGGTTGGATTCGAACCCTGGGCCGCCATGGCAAGGACTGAACCTTTGTACCAACTGAGCTAAATGACACCCCTACTGTCTGTGTCTTTGCAGATTGTTGATGTCCTGTCCAACCTGAAACCAGCAACTCTCTTAACACTGGTATGATGATGGCTTTTCTGTGTTAGAGCAGCTAGTGATATTCAGTTTTATTTCATATCAGCAGACTTTAAATGTATTTTACTGAACCAACTTTAAGGATGGTGGTCTGTAAAAGTTCTAGGCAGATCTACCTCACATTGCCTGATGTTAGCTGACAGCTCATTCGTCATATCCAGAATAAAAATACTACAAATAATAAATGATTTTTTAAAATCCATTAAATATTGGCCAAACATATCTGCCGTTGAAATTCACAATCTGTAACATCTGCAGCTTTAAAAATCCTGATGATTACATTGATCATCAATATAAAAAATATTATATTTTATAATAATAGAATAGGGTAAAATTATCCATCTGTCATTATAGAATAGATTATCAGCCTGAATATAAAACAACTTTATTGTTACTGTATTGACATTTGAATGCACTTTATGGCTTGTTTGTTTGTTGCAGCGAGGACAGAATACAGATAGTGGGAGCATCTGTCGTGAAGCCTCCTTTGAAGGAATTAGTCGGTATGTTTAATTGGCGTCATTTTGCATTCAGATGCTATAATTATACTTTGTTTGTGCAGGTTATTGTTTTTATTCTTTCATAGCCAAGGTTACAACGAACTGTCATGCATACTAATTGTTGCATCAGAACCTACTTCTGGATATAATTTAATTAAGCAAATAACCATACTTTTGCTTGTTAGTTATCAATTAATGACAGTGTTACTGTTGTCCTTAGCTCGTCTTTGTTCTTTTTTTAACTGCATACATTACACCATTTTATGTATTCTCCACCCTGAC
>NW_020859513.1:0-568 GCF_000972845.2 Larimichthys crocea | reverse complement strand
ACCCTAGAATTTCACCTGTAGGTCCCTTCTAACTAAAAAAATAGGTTGTCATCCCCTACCCCAATATGTCCGCAAAAGTCTTAACAGAAGCACTTTCCAGAATTGGCCCCCTGACTACCTGGACCCCTACCAGTTTGCATAGCCAACCAGTCCACTGATGATGCAATATCCACTACCCTCCACTCAGCTGTCACTCACCTGGACTCTAAGGACTCATATGTGAGGATGCTGTTCCTAGATTTCAGTTTAGCTTTCAATACCATCATCCCCTAGCAGCTAATACAAAAACTGGACTGTCTTGGATTAAGCACCTTACTCTGCAACTGGTTGCTGGACTTCCTGACCGGAAGACCACAGGCAGTCCGGGTCAGCAGCAACGCATCCAGCACCATCAGGCTAAACACAGGGGCTCCCCAAGGATGCGTGCTTAGCCCCTTACTGTTCACCCTGCTGACCCGTGACTGCACACCGACACACAACACCAACCTCTTCATTAAGTTTGCAGACGACACGACTGTGGTGGGGCTCATCAACAAAAACGATGAGTGTTCTGCCCTGAATGTGTTTT
>NW_020859512.1:4110-4456 GCF_000972845.2 Larimichthys crocea | reverse complement strand
ATGTGTGGGTAGTGTTTTTTTTTCCCAATAGGTAAATGCAGGTGTGCAGTTGCCGGTCTCTGGTTGGCCCCAAACTGGAGGAGGCGGGGACAGCAGTTCGTCAGATGCAGGGCCCGGATTGGTGCAGCATCTTTCCTACGCCGCCAATGAGAGCGCCCCCGCAGCAGCATCACCGGCATTTAAACGACAGCCGCCCAAGCATCGTGGCGGCTTCACTCGATATTGTGTGTTTGTGAGCTTGCCTCGGTTGTATGTATCCAATGATACTCGTTTGTTCGTGTTTTGACGTATCTGAGGATACTCGTTTGTTCGTATTTTGTGTTTGGTAACAGGAGGTTTTGTGTTT